>NC_081346.1:44776016-44845370 GCF_029784015.1 Lycium ferocissimum
TGTACGTACGCGAATACGCAATAGAAATGGAACGTCCATATGGAAAGAAAAGTAAGTGCTACGGTGATGATGCTATTATCTCTCATCCTATGTTATTTCACATGTATTGATTATGCTTACACAAAGATATTGATCATGCTTTACATACTCAAGACATTCTTCGACCGACGTCCTTTTGTTTGTGGACGCCGCGTCATGCCCGCAGTGGCCGTGAGCGTACTCGACCCATAAATGTATTTTCTCGGGGGCCCCACATAGTAGAGTCCACTTCATTCGGAGCTACAACTTTTGGTATAGATTCTTTTGTGTACATATTTATGGGCACGGCGGGGTCCTGTCCCGCCCATATGTTATGATATGACGTACCCTTCTTAGAGGCTCGTAGACATGTGTATATGGTTAGATATGTTCGGCCTTGTCGGCCTATATTTTATGGGATATTATTTTGATAGCCTTGTCGGCTTATGTACATTTATATGGGCATAGTGTTAATGATGATATAGATGTGTGTTGCTCATCGAGGCTAGAATGATGATGAATGAAAAGCATGATTTAGTATGTGGCTCACCTAGATATGATGTGAAAGTATGTTAAGGGGTGCCCGGGTGGGATAGCACCGGGTGGTCGTCGCGGCCCTCCGGTTGGGTCGTGACAAAAACAGCGACAATCAAATTAATACGCTTTCCAAAATGACTTTTCACCTCCTCTGTTCACACCACCTACCTTATCTCCTCACCTTTCCTTAAACCATCCACAAATTTTCAAAATCTTATTCACTCAACTCTCTCCTTCATCACAACACCAAATTCGACAAAAGAAAAATGCCTTTCTCCTCCGCCTTCTCCAATAACCCTAGGTTCACCATGTATCTTTATGACTCAACCAAACCTGACCTCACACTCTATCTCACTGTTCCTCCTATACGAATGTACTCATCTGAAAAGATAAAAAGGGAAAGAAAAATGGTCGGAGCTTATAGAAAGAGGGAAATTTCTAAAGAACCTAAAACAGGGGTTAATACAAAAGGAATCAGTGTCACAACAACTCTTCAAGAAAATGAGTTGCTAGACATTACAAGTTCAATCCAAGCTAATATCGGAGGCCTGTTAGGAAAAACAAGTGAAGTAGGTATAAGGGTTCATGGAAAAAATAAGGAAGGAGAAAACAGAGAAGAACCCTCCACTATCAGGGAAAGAAAAGAAGTTCCTCATGGGCAAAACCGATGGAAAAAGATGGTGGATCTGAGGGAAGGCAAGCGAAGCCGACAAAGAAGCTCGCCGCAGGGGTCAAGAGCGATCGGGTACAAATTTAATATGGGAAAAAATAATCGGAAAAAGATGATGGTTCTTGAAGGAGCTAGCCAACTTAAATAAGATGCCTCCCCTCTTTTTCAAGGACACTGCCATCAGCTTACCTTAGGATTCTTCTTACCACTAGACTTAGAATGTATGATCTACCCTGGTCACAGTCCCTAGCAAAGTGACCAGGTTCTTTAAAGTGTTTCCTCAAAAAAAAAAAAATTGTATTCTAGTTTGTTTAAGTTCTAAGTTTCAAAATTGATCTGTCTGTACAGTTGCAACCAAGGGATTGAAATTATACTTTACAAAGTGTAATGAAAAACAGCTGCGTATCTGTGAAATCAGTCCTTATTTGTGTGACTTGAATATCTTTATTATGAACTTAATTGAGAAAAAATGATTCTATTAAATTGTGCATATGTGGTAGCCCCTGTGGCCTTGCATTTGATACTGAAAGTTACTTATCTGTCTCTGAGATTAACTTTTTAATGATGCCAAAAGGGGGAAGATTAATTAACTGTGTGCATACATGTTTTTGACTCATGCTAACATGATTTACCTTAAGAAACACTGGACTATGAGACTTGTTGGAACAGGTTGTACATGATGTAAAGAGAACAGGGTTTGTCATAATCAAAAGGGGGGAATTTGTTGGCATATAGCCATGTGTGATGTTTTGATGATTGACAAAGTGAACCTACAATGCAAATAAACTAGGTCTAGATACATGTGACAAGGTAATTGAACAAAACTAGACAGTTGATAATGAAGCAGAGGTTCCAAAGATGTAAAAGGCCCGAAAAAGCATGCAGTACAAAAGTGGTTAGAACAGGTCCACAGCTTGTTGCATTGCAAAGTAGCAGAGAAAAATGCATACACATGATCAATCACAAGACAGATGCAGAACAAAGGAGATGAAGGTGCAAGTCATGACTGAATCAGAGGACAAAGATCATGAGGATAAATGGTGAAGATGATTCAGAAGTATTTTGTTCAAGAAAAGAGAGTTGCAGACAAAGCATATGAACCAGGTCTGCAAACATGTTCCAACACAGAGCTAAAACATAATTAGAGTCACAGAGTGAGACAAGGCTGAGGACATGATTTATTCAAGCAATGAATACATCTCAATGAAAAATAATACAGACACAGAGTGAAGAGCATGATGCATGAAACAGGTCTGTCAACATGTTCCATCATCCATTATAAAAGCAGGCTCAAGATAGAGTCACAGGAATGAACAAGAAGGGGATAATGAAACAGATTTGTGAACATGTTCCATCTCATGCAGTGCAAAGATTTAGAGGCAGATGAACTATGTGGATGAAACAGGTTCGTGAACATGTTCTAGCGCAAGTCCTACAGCAACTAGGATTTGCAGTTTTATGGTAAATACTTGGTGGTCAAGTATGCAGATTTCCTTGCCATATTTGGTGGGATTAGTAAAACTTCTACACGGACAAGAAGCGGACTCAACAAGGCAAGAAACCAAATACAACACAAACCCTAGCATCTCATGGGCCTACTCGAAAAAGGTTTTGTGTTTGTCGACCTGTTGTGCACTCAATGTTATAAATATCCAAGTCTTATCAAGAAGAAGGTTTGCGTACCCACAAAGATAGAATTTAGAATATTGATCGATCAAAAGATATATCAAGAATATTCAAGAATTCAAGCATGCGTCCCTAATACAAGAAGAAGATTGAAGAAGCTGTCAAATAGAGTTTATGTTTTACAATTCTTAAGGCTAGAAAGTTGTATTAGGTTGTTTATCGATTTGTAATTTATCCACTTCATCAGAAGCAACAATTAGTACAAAACGTTGTAGAGTAAACTTCAAGTTGGGATAACTTGGAGTGGGCTTAACAGTCTGGGGAGATTGTTAAGATAGGGATTAGAGTTAGTTCCTAGGTTACAGGGATTGTAACTTGAATTTGCAGAGGCTCAATGTTGTAGTGGAGTTTGGGGAAAATCCTACAGAGGTGTAGCTCGTAGTTTTTATCGCCTTTGTGAGTCGGGTGGTTTCCACATAAAAATCTTGGTGTTCTTTACTTACCTGCAATTTATATTCTGCAAAGACATTAGCATAGAACAGGTAGGGTAACGTGTTCCATCCTATATGCAAAAATTGGAGACTGCATAGGATAGGAAGTAGGTCGTGCAACCCAACAGTTACCCTAGATTCTAAACATCAAGAGGAGTTCAAAACTTAAATTTGAAGTGATATGGATCAAATTTAAGCTAGATTTGAGTTAAATTTCAGAAGAGGCTGAAGGAAGAAGACGAAGTCATTTTTTGTTAATAGTATATAATATTGTATAATTGTGTATAGGGGTATATAAACACCGATTATAATTTTGTATAATGTTGTATATTGGGTATACTATTGTATATCGATTTTTTAAACATTGTTGTAAAAGAAAAAAAGTCAAAGTTTTGTACAATATTGTATACCGCCTGTACAATGTTGTATACCACGCGTATAATCACTGCTGTGAGAATATATTGAGCTATGCGACTGGAAACTTAAAAACTTAGCTATGTAGTGTTGTGGGCTGTACTTTTGCGCAATTATCCCAAGATTGAACGGACGGGTCTAGTTATATGACCAGATAACATGTTCATACTTATTTGTCTTACCACTTGGATTGAAGAGTTGTGATTACTGTACAAATACTAGTACGTGGGTTGCTGAAGAGTTGGATTCAAATGCTTGCAAGGACAGAATCAAGTTAACATTAAATATCTCAGCAATAAGCTATTTGTTAGGACCAAATCAAGGTAACATTAACTATTACTCCATAAGCAATAAGTTTCCATTTACACTCCTGGCTGCCCAATCAGAATAACAGACACTAAAGTCTTGTTGGCCATCAATGAGGGCCAGACAATGTACTACAGTGGTCAAGGCTTCATTTCAACTGGATAAGATCTGCTAGCATCCATAATTTGACGCAACCGCCATCTTCTTGTGGCATAAAAAAAAAGTCCTTTTGGCTGTGCATAATAATGGAAACAAAATAGATATAGTAGGTTGCCTTTCACAGTCCTGATGGGCTAATTTGCCACATTCCATCTCTTCTTATCTTCTTTTGCAAACAAATGATTTTAGTAACAAATAGAAACTCAAAAGGAAAAATTAGTAATAACAGAAAGGAAAATCACTTCACAAATGTTGCAAAGGGCTAAAAGGTTCAGGCAGCGACTCGAACCCGTTATCAAATATGGTTTCATGGTCCGACTTGTCATCGATACTGTGCAACCAATTCGTGTTCTTCAAGTCCTCTTTCAGCAGAAGCGCATCATAACGAGAACTCTCATAAATATCAATATCTGTCAGTTTTGCTGAATGTTGAGACTTGGCCTCTTCACTCCCGTTCTCAGATGATCTATTAAGGTAATTACCATTTTCTGGAAGATTACCATTGTAGTGGTAAGATGCATTCTCATTGATAGAGGATGCCGCACTAGAACCATGAGAAGGCTGGCCTTTCCCATTTGTGGATCGAATACTGTGAGGAAAGAGGGTTGAACCGGAAATTGGACGAACACCATTAAGGCCGTTTCTAATATCCTGCAGCAGCAATATATCCACACTATTAAGTACGACAAAACTTTTCTGCCCTTTGGCAGTTCAAGGAAACCCATACAGCATCAAATAGAACACAAAATTTAGTCCTTAATTTTCGAAATCACTTCACCTACAACCATAAGCAGACCAGAAGCTAATTGAACCAGATCAGCAGTTAAAACTTGCTATACAGATTTAGTATGTTGAAAACATACTAATGTGATTATAACAAAAGAATCCACTCAAAGCAAAATCTAAAGACCATACTTACCATATGCTTGATTGCCACATCAAGAGATTTCTTAGAAATTGTCCTTCCAAGTCCCATACTGTCAGTAGCAGTCTTTACAGGCCTCCTTGTAGACAACTCTGAGACATGTAAAGCCCTGCGGGAATCAGAAATATCACTTAGCTGCCCACCACCAAGCACTCGTCCTCTACTAGAGGGTTCTGTTAGTCTTCCCCTGCTAACAATCGGCGATGACTGTCTCCGAGGATTTGCCACACTTGGGGTTTCTGCATTGCCCTTGGTAGTGACAGAAGGATTTGGCCTGGATCTTCCAGCAGACAGAGGTCTATCTGGCAGAGTTGTGCGTAGGTTTGGTGGTGTTTCAAGTGAAAAATCTGGGGGAACTATTGGCTGTGATGGTCGCCGAACTTGGGGACTAGGGGAGCTTGGACGAGAAACAGAAGCTGCAGGTCGTCCATTGGTGAGAGAGCGCCCTGCTGGAGTTGAAGATCTAGATGCTGGAGATAATGAAGGTGTTATGGTCCGACGAGTAGGCGTTGAAGGCCTTGAAGTAGACCGGGCAGCAGGGGTACTCGAGCTCCCTGATATTTGGGGCCGGGAAGTTGGAGTAGAAGGTCTCGAGTTCTGGGTTGGCCTAGAAGTAATTGGGGCTTGGCGGGCTTTCGACGGAGTTGAAGGTCTGGACACTGTTGTACGGGAGGTCGGGGTGGAAGGCCTGGTTGAAGAAGAAGAACGGCTAGTTGGCGTAGATGGTCTAATATAGGAGGAGACTGATGCAGAGCTTGTGTTTAGAATAGAGCCTGATTTATTTGAGTAAGTACTATACTGTGAGTTAGAAATGGAAGGTCGAGTCACAGAATTACTCCGAGTTGGTCTTGCAGGAGTATTGCTCTCTGAATGAGACACTGAAAGCTGAAAACAAAATATTTTATCAGCACAATTACATGGCAAGGTTTTTGGAGAGGATCACAACATTGTGATATTGATATTTTAGATAGTCATCTAACTAAAGCCCGTTAAAAAAAAAAAAAAGAATCTATCTATATTGTATAATATAAATACAAGAACACATTTCAAAAGTAAAGATATTAGGCAATGATGACCTAAAACAATGATGATTGTGAATTATTACATAAAGCAAAAAGAAAATGATTGTGATGGACAACAGGATTGGAAAAGTACTCATGGAGAAGCAAGTCTAAAGAGCATTGAAACAAGATATATGAATTTGAACACTTCCAAAGACATGATTAATACAGAAACATAGAAGACTTACCCTTGAAGCCTTAGTAGTGGAGGCAGATCTGCCCAATGAGCTGCCTCTTGGAGCCACTGAAGCTGGTTTTGATTCACTTCCATCTGATGAAGGAACAAGAGGAGTTCCTGGAGGAGTGAGGAGCCTATAGAAATGAAAAGACGACGACTTTGGGTGAGGAATAAACAATGAACTTCTCTTTTTCATTCATTCAACATCAGAAAGAGAAACGATCCCTCTGAAGGAAAGAACAAAACATTTAAAAAAAGGAGCAGGCAAATATAGCTTAATTTGACCATGGCGGCTATTATAAATACGACTGGCCTTAATAGATAGTACATTAGATATACACTACAACAGCTCTTGGCCGCTGCTGGGTAACAAAGGTATATTTCGAATGATAAACCCCGTATCTTAGTCAATATAAAAATAAAAAAAATTGGAGCACCCGAGTTATGATCTAGTCACAAACTAATCTTCTTTAAACAGAAGGGAACACAGCAGAACAGGTAAAAGATAGTCTTCGCTTTTGTAATCAGCATGAATTCAACACAAAGAACAGTTAATACCGAAATTGTAGTAGTTCTCCACATAATTCGAGCTAAGTCGAAAACATATATTCTGGTAATTAAGATGCTAGATCTGATATTCAAAAGATGCAGATAAAGAAAGTAAATAAAGATTTACCAATCATAATCATGTTTCTCTCCTTCAGTAGCTGCCAGCAGATCCTCTAATCCACTCTTTAATTGCTTAACTGATCCAATTGAAAGCCTTCCCAGCTTAACAGGAACTGCAGGCATAGAGCAACCGAAACAACTTCAGAATACATCAATAAAAGGCAGAGTATTGAGAATAGTTAAGAGCTTAATATGCGAAAGTCAAGACTAATTTTTACAAGTAGAAATTTGTCAAACTGATTGATCCTCAAAGAACAGAGCCAGGTATAAGGAGATTGCAGATAGAGGAAGAGGATTCACAAAGTTGTATATGGAGATGCATACAGAGGATTCATATTCAGGGGATCTCAACTAGTTGAGATTGAGAAGTAATTATGTGGGCAACAACAACAACATACCCAGTATAATCCCACGATGTGAGGTCTGGGAAGGGTAGAGTTTATGCAGACACCTTGGAGGTAGGGGTAATAAAAGATAGTAACAACAACAACATAAGAAAATAGAGTAAATAAAAGAAACAAGAAGGTAGTAGCACTAGAGATCTAAGAACCAGGAGACGTAAAAAGCTACTAATACTCCTAATAGAGAAAAGAGATCCGCGGGCAACCTAGTAATTATGTATATAATAATATTGCGCCCAATAATAAGATAAGGCATACTGCATTTATCATAGCACTACATGAAACCAAATCAACCTGCTCATGTAGTAAAGTGTGGGCAAACAGCCTAATAGTAGGTAGTTTCAAAATATATAAATTTTATGAATAAAGTGTGTACCGTCAGACTCATCGGAGGAGACAACAGAAACACTACGGCGACTTTTGGAGAAGAGATCCAAGTTATCGTCAACAGGCTCTCTAGAAGCTCCGTTAAGACTAAGTCCTCGTCGGTGTTGCGATGAGATAGGGAAATTCCTCCCACTGCTGATCATGGAATCTCTGAAACTCCGATTCATCATTAATTATTTCCACTAGGTATATTCGACCAGCATTATGCAAAGCTCAGAACAGATCTGTCTGGAGTTAATTAACAGTGAGAGAGAGAGAAGAATGGTGGAGATTGGGAGAATAGAAGAAGAAGAAGAAGAAGGGATGTTAGGAATAGTTAAAAAACTGACACAAAGACAGGTAAGAGAGAGGGTCGGTGTGTTCCCTCCCCTTTCTTCCTCCTTCCCTATTTCCCTTTTTGTTCCCTAATTCCCTTTTTATTTAGGCTTGCATTAAGGGGGAAAAAAGCCTTCCTAACTTCTTGTAACCAAAATAACGAGTTTCCAATCAGGGCTGTGCATTTTTTGGGTATATACGGACTTACTGTACTCAGATCGAACATTTTGACACTATGATTTTAATATGACGGTATTGGATACGCATTTACAAAGTTCTGTATATGGTACGGTATTCAATATTACAAAAAAAAAATATATATATATATATATATATATATATATATTGGATATCATACTGAAATATTAGTTACATATACAATCAATAATTATTATATTATTATATAGATTGTAATATTTTTAATCTAAAATCTTAAATTTTATTGATTAGAGAATACTAAAAGCATATAATATAATAATATATTTAATTAGAATCAATAAAGTATTTATAAATTAAAAGAATACAGTACTACTAGTACAAATAAATCTAATTTATGTATCTTGAAAATTATTGCATTATTTGTTTCAAATATCCAACTTAATCTTGGGCATTTTTTTTTTAACTATTGTTGTGTTTCTGATTTTATTTTGTTGCGGTTGTGCACATTTTGAATTTTACTTATTAAATTATGTAAATTTTATAGTAATTGCTTGTCATGATTGACTGTCGTTTTTGTGATAATTGATCAACGAAAGGAATAGGTTCCACTTTCCGTTAATATTTATGTAGGTGTAATGTGTTAATATGATATGACTGAGACATTTTTTGGAAAGTCGAACAATCGAAGTCATAACTTTCTACTCTTTGTAAATCAAAGTCGAATATTCTATGGTTACTGACTTACGGTACCGAAATCAAACTTAAAAATATAAAACCATACAAAATTAATTTGTTATGGTAGTAACAAAATATTTTGTAAAGCCAACATTTTAAAGTTACCAAACTGAAATTTTCAATACTATAATGTACATGTACCATAAACCCCTCTAGACTCCAATGAGTCGCCTTTTATGAAGTGGAATTATTCGGCTCAAACTCAAATTAGTGGGGCCCAAAAGTTTTTTTTTTTTAATTGTTTTTATTAGAATGAATCTCACTTTACCGCCTAACATTTAAGGGTTAGGAAAGGATACCCCCTCACATGTTAAATGGGAACGATAACCCCCCATCCAATATTTTTTGGTGAAAATCTTTGTTTTTAATAAAGACTTTTTTTTCTTTTTCTTTCTAGAATTAAATATAATATATAACTCTTATTATTGTCCCATTCACCTATTCCGCTGAAAACAATGTATAACAACTACTTGAAAAAATCTGTTAATAAATTTCAAGCTACATGTCATTGGGGTTTTTTTTTTTTTGGACTAGAGGGCAAAGATCTTAATTATTATACAATCTAAATACAGTCTAGTATCAGTACCCGCGCGAGCGGACGATATTAAAAAACACGTATCTATGTTAAATTGTGATGTCGCTTGTTTGAGGACATTGTATCATAACAAAATGTTAAGTATCATCTAATTTTCGATATAATACACTCAAATTAACGATATTTCTGTGAAATTAAAGAAAACAAATTAAATCTTTTTAAATATTATTTGATTTAATCTTTAGATTTAATTCATAATATATATATATATATATATATATATATATATATATATATATATATATATATATACACACACACACATACACACGCGCGCACACACACATACAATTATATATATATATATATATATATATATATATATATATATATATATATTCCAAAAGTACTTTTCTTACTATGTGTATATGAGAAAAGTATTTACGGAATATGACGAAACTTTCTCTTGTTATTTGTCGTAAGATATATTGATAAATTTAATAATTACTACTTAGCACTATTTTACATAAGCAATTGAATTATCTTCTTTTTTGTTTCCAGTCCACAAATTTTGTGTTTTAATTTTAATTGTTAATATATACATATACAATATATATATATATATATATATATATATATATATATATATATATATATATATATATATATATATATACGAAAGATTCAAAACTTGGACATATAGAGAAAAATATAGGTAAAGATTTAACAAAGATTAAATCTCGTTTCAATGGCTAGTTTAGTGACTTTTTATTATTTTTTTGAAATTAATTACTAATTCTCACCGGAAAATATTGAATAAGGGGGTTATCGTTCTCATTCAATATGTGAGGGGGGGTATCGTTTCCCAGCCCTTAAATGTTAGGGGGGTAAAGTGGGATTCACTCTTTTTATTACATGGAAGGGGATTACAATGTGGGGATTCGAACCCTCACCAACAAGATGAACGTTCAGCTAGCCAATCAACTGAGCTACTAAATCCCTACTCTCAAAAGGTATTGAACACAGAACTGAAATCTAAAAAAAAAATTTAAAAAAAAAAAAGAAAAAAAAGGATCTCCTATTTCCGTTTACTATTTGAATAAAGTAAAATAATCTATAAAATATTCTTGTATTTTATTTATTGATTTTTGGTATTATTTTTATCGATCTCTGGGAAAATGGTTGTAATTAAAGAAACATTTGTAATGGATCGTAGACCTGGTATGTCCTCTCATTTGTTCGATTTATAATTGGACAACGTAGTCTTTTCTACAAATAACTTCACATAATTAAAAATAGAAAAAGTACAAAAACATTTTAAGAAAAAATATATCTATCTATATTATTTTAAACTCAGGAAATGTTTGTTGACCAAAATATTCTTCAAATATTGAGTGACTTATATACTCTTTTTAGTCTAATTCTATCATGTTTCTATGGGCTGTTTTGGTAAATAAGAAAAATCACAGGTGAAAATAGAGTTTTAAAGAAATTCTACTTCTGAATTTTAATTCCCAAACTAATTAAATGAAGAATTTTTGCTATCACGTCAAATCTAACCTATTTTTGGGAATCCCAAAACTATCACAATTCTACTAGCCAGCCAAGCTTTTGGTCCGGTTCTAATCATAACGGTCATGTTTATTTCGGGTTGAATAATTTAAATTTATTGCTTGCTTTTTTATCTATTAATTCTCTTACTGTATACATGATAAACTATAGCTTGACACATGGCATGACAAGAAAGGAACACGTGGCAGTTGAAGGTGAAATGCTGCTTAGTCGTTTAACTTGATCGGAATGAGAGACCCCGGATAACCCCGAAGCAAACTTACCAAGTAAATTGTTTCGAGTCATTAATGAAAGATGAACGTTGTGTGACCGGTCTAGGTTTGAAACGGACGTTATGATTTAGAATTAAGACATCATTTATTGTCTATTATTACTCATTATTAGAATTTAATCACAGCCTAAGTGCTGATATATTTGTACTATAAAAGGAGCCTAAAGGCCACCTAGAAGCATCATCAAATAATAACAATTTACACACTTTTATTCAGCTTTTAGCAATTAAGTTTACTTTATCATTCTTTTGTATCGGGTTACCATTGATTTTGCAAGGCCAAAGCAAATAGCTGTTCCACCGAAGGAAAACCTATAAAATGATCTCCAAGGATCAACAAAGTCCAGGCTTATTTAATTCATTATCGCTTTATAATACCTTGTTGATTTATACATTCAATTTCTCTAGTCATTATTAGCTTTGTTATTCACTATTTATAACAAATCAAATCACGTATCCTTTAGACCACAAATAAATTTAACTGTACTCTTTTCGGGAGTATGGTTTGGCGCCTTGTGGGGCTAAGGATAATAGTGATATTGTTTTGTTGCTCTAATTACTTTATTTATCACTTTTTAATCTCTGTTTCCAGGTAGTTTTAATAATGACGAACACTGGAAACCAAATTGATGGAGTATTGAACAACACTAATGCACAGGAAAGAGATTCGGCAACAGGAGAAGTCAGGGTGGGAAATAATCAAGACCAGATTTCTCCTCGTGGATCCAAGCATACGGGAAACGATTTAACTCCCAATGATGAGCATGAAGAAGAAGTACCAGATGCAAATTCAGGGTTAGCAAAAATACTGGACCTGCTGGAAAAACAACAAAAGGCTATTGCTGAGTTGGAACAAACTTACCCAATACGAATACTGAGCACGGGGAAAGCAGCAGTGAGACCCAAGGTGGCAAAGATATTATGCAATACTTGGAGGCCCTTTCCAATCGGCTAAAAAGGAATGAAAAAGAATTAAATAGTTGATTGGACCGCAACGAAAAAGAATTTAATGAGTTCAATTCCCCGATAGACAAAGTCCCAGGAGCCCCTCCGGTATTGAAGGGACCGGATGCGAAGAGATATGTGTAGTTACCGTACCCACCCAGTGCAACGCCTAAATTAATCCCGAAGAGGTTCAAAATGCCGGATCTACCCAAATATAATGGGACCATAGATCCACAAGAGCATGTAATCACATACACATGTGCCGTTAAAAGGAATGATATGCAGCCAGATAAGGTTGAATCTTTTCTACTCAAGAAGTTTGGTGAAACATTGTCCAAAGGGGCAATGACTTGGTATTCATTGCTTCCGGAGCATTCGATTCATTCTTTCGAAATATTTTGCGGATGCTTTTATCAAACCACATGTCGGAGCAAAGAAGGTGTCAGCAAGGAAGGCAGATATCTTTAAGATTGCCCAGGGTAATATGGTCTCAAATAGCACAAATCTCTCAAGGACTTACATCCAAGGCATGTGGATACTAAGAGGAACGTTAGACCCTCTTGTGGACCCACATAAGAGAGCATATGACGTTTGGATGATAGCTTGGGAGAAGATTGGAGAGGAAACCATAAGGGAGGAGGCTATTAAACAAAGTGTCTAGGAGTGCAAAGAGAGCTAGAAGTGCAATTCATAGCTAAAGGTTGCCACTCATGGCTAGAAAGACAATTCAAGGCTAAGGGTGCAAATTGAGGCTGTAATTGCAATTATTGGGCGTGTGGAGTATTGAAGGCCTTATGATGCAGTCTAAACTGATCAAGACATGTTCTAGCCGTCCCGGCCATTCACTAGGAGTCAAGTTATGGTCCTTCATGATGTTCACCTAGCTTTGGAGAAGAAGTTTACGTTTCAGTAGCCGTGGACACTACCTACCCTAGGGAAGCAGCCTATGGACTTATTTGTGCTAGCCAATGGACCCGCTTTGGAGTCCCATGTGTGTGGCTAATGATTTGGAGCCCTGTGAGGCCATATTTTAAAAGTCGACTTGTGGCTATTATTTTAAAGACCAGGCGTAGACTTTACCTATATAAGCTACACTTAGAACTATTTATCATTTAACCTATCTTGAAATATATGAATACTGAACTTTTCTCTCTAGTTGAGACTTGTTGTGATTTGGTGGACTCCGAATTGTGCAACCTTGTTTTGATCATTCAATTTGCAAGAGATTGTTATTCTCTTGAGGATTGTTGCATAAGATAGGTGCCTTTGATCCTTTTGGAAGCCAATTGTTTATCAATTGTGTCTTCTTTTCTATCTTGTCTTTATTTTCTTGCATCATTTGGTATCAGAGCGGGCCATAGATTTGTCCCTACAAATCTAGTCCTTGTTTTGTATCGAACTTTATAAAAAATAAAAAATAAAAACTGTTTTGGAAGAAATTTCCTAGTGTTCTTAGGGTTTTAACTTCTTGATCGCTGTTGTTTTGAATGAAATTTGTGTTGCTTAGAGTATTTGGGTGTTCTTGATCTATTTGGTGAATCTGATTTTTGGTGTTTGAAGACTTGTGTTCTTGGACGTTCATATGTTCAAGAAAAAGTTCATGAACTATTATTTCTAAAGTCTCCAATCGTGCCATTAGTTTAGGTGTCTTGGGTGATCCATGGTGATATTTGTAAACTAGACATCAAGATGGTCGTTTTGGTATATCATTTGAAGTGTTTTGAATACTTGTGTTCTTGAGTGTTCATAAAGATTTTGTGAATGTTCATGTGTATTATTGATAATTTCATATTTACTACCTTTGTTTGATCTAATTTAGTGATAAGTTAAGCTTTCAAGGTGTTAGGGAGTGTGAAAGCTATTTTGGAAGTCAAAGGAGCTAGTCAAGAGTTAATTTCCAAGGAGTTGGTGCATTGAACCCCTCCAAAACGTGAAGAAGGGGGCTGAACTCATTAAGGGAAGTCAAAAATCAGTTTGGGGTGTGAAAGGGTGTAGAGTCAAACGAATAGTCAAACCATTAATTGACACAAGTTCCCTAGTCAATTCTTGGGAAGACTAAAAGTCACCTTGAGAAAAGAGTGTCCAAGTTCCTAATCACCTCTTGGGAAAACAGGAAGTCAAGTGTGCAAGTCCCTAGTCATCTTTTGGGAAGACGAGAAGCTATCATTGAAACTTGTAGTAATTAAATTCCAAGACAAGTTGATCAAAGGAGATTAAATAGTGAGACTTAGGGGGCTGCCTAGCCCGTTTTAAGGGGGTTGGGAATCTTGTTAATCCTTTCTTGCGACATAACTTCTAGCTAGTACACATTGAGTAATTATCTACTCAAATTTTACTAGTTCTTGAGCTATAACGTTTCGTGCTAATTCTTTCAAGCTTTTCTCGTTTTAAATCATCGTGAATTGTTTGACTCAAGTGCGCCACAATTAAAAGAGTCGTCCGACTATAGAGTCCTATAATCTCACTCTAATCCCGAAGAGGTAGCATCTTTTGTATAATTTGGGAGATTGAATAGGAGTTGGTCAATTCCGAGGAAGCCAAATACTACAAGATGGAGTGAACCAAACCTATTGTATCATTGAGTGAACCGAGCGCCACCCAAATAAAGTAAGGGAGCGACTAGGGTGATTTCTAACTCATAACCTTTTCTTTGAGCTTTTTTATGCAGGTACAATAGCCCAAGGTGCAATGAGAACTAAGCCCGTTCAATCGAAAGTAAGAACTAGATGGCTTACATAAAGGAGAGGACCGCTATTTCCAAGAAAAGAAGAGAGATTACCTAATCCAAGGTTTCAAAAATTGAAGGTGAATGTTTATGGGTATAATGGCTTTGATCTAGAGCTTGACGATTTGTGTGACTCCACATTCATTTCTCCTTATGCGGCTGATTGGTTGAATTTGACATGGGTTAAAAAGAGATATTCATATGAATATGATGGGTATCAAGTTAAGTGGTTCTTGTTGGTTTTCCTAAAATTGATCTTAGGTTCGGCTACCATCAAATCGGGATGAAACTGGGTGATGAATGGAAGACCGCATTCAAGACCAAGTTTGGTCTCTATGAATGGTTAGTGATGCCATTTGGCCTCTCTAACGCGCCGAGTACTTTCATGAGATTGCCGAATCATGTGCTTAAACCGTTCATAAATAGGTTTGTTGTGGTTTATTTTGATGACATTCTTGTGTATAGTAAATCTGTGGATGAACATGTTGATTACTTAAGGCAAGTCTTTGATGTTTTGAGAAAAGAGAAATTGTATGCTAATCTGAAAAAGTGTGCCTTTTGTGTTGAACGCGTTGTTTTTCTTGGTTTTGTTGTGAGTGCTAGTGGAGTTGAAGTCGATGAGTCAAAAGTAGAAGCTATTAGGGATTGGCCTACCCCGTCTAGTATTACTCAAGTGAGAAGTTTTCATGGGTTGGCTAGTTTTTATAGGAAGTTTGTGAAAGACTTTAGCACCATAGCAGCGCCATTGACTGAGTTGATAAAGAAAGAACAACCGTTTGTTTGGGAAAAGTCCCAAGAGAGAACATTTAAGGAGTTAAAACATAGGCTTAGTTCTGTCCCATTGTTACAACTACCCGATTTTAGTAAAACCTTTGAGATTGAGTGTGATGCTTCAGGGGTCGGGATAGGTGGAGTACTAATGCAAGAGGGGAAGCCTATAGCTTATTTCAGTGAGAAACTTATGGAGGCAAATTTGAACTATTCGACATATGATAAAGAGTTGTTCGCCTTAGTGAGAGCTTTATCCCATTGGCAGCATTACTTGTGGCCGAAAGAGTTTGTGATTAGAAGTGACCATGAGTCTTTGAAACATCTTAGAGGCCAGAGAAGGCCGAATAAGAGACATGCTAAGTAGGTTGAGTTCATTGAGAGTTTTCCTATGTGATTCATTACAAGAGAGGAAAGAGAATGTAGTGGTCGACGCCTTATCTAGGAAGTTTTCCCTAGCTACCACTTTGACTTCTAGACTTTTAGGATTTGAGAGCATAAAGTCTATGTATGAGCACGATCCTAAGTTTAAGAGCATTCGTGAGGATCTAGTGAGTGGGAAGCGGGTAGAGAAATATCAGTGGCATGATGGCTATCTTTTTAAGAAGGGGAGGGTGTCCATACCCATGTCCTCGTGGAGGGAGTTACTGATTCGTGAGGCACATTATGGACGCTTGATGGGTCATTTTGGGGTGGATAAGACCTTAGGTATTCTTGAGGAGCAGTTTTTTTGGACTAAGATGAGGCGAGATGTGATGCAATTTTGTGATGCTTGTTTGGAATGTAAGCGAGCTAAGTCTAGGTCTAGTCCCCATGGTTTGTATACCCCTTTACCAGTCCCTACTAGCCCGTGGATTGATATATCTATGGATTTGTTATGGGTTTACCTCGTTTTAGGGCTAGTCGTGATAGTATCTATGTTGTTGTGGATAGATTTTCTAAGATGGCTCATTTCATCTCGTGTAAAAGGTGTGATGATGCGCAGCATGTTGCTTCTTTGTTTATTGCTAATGTGTTGAAATTGCATGGCATGCCGCGTACCATTATTAGTGACAGGGACATGAAATTCTTGAGTCATTTCTGGAGATGTTTATGGGGTGCACTTGGCACCAAGTTGTTGTTTTCCACTTCTTGTCATCCTCAAACAGATGGACAAACTGAAGTTATGAATCGTACATTGGGAGATCTACTTAGGGCGATGACCAAAGGAAAATCAGGAAGTTGGGTTGATCAATTCCCCAGCATTGAGTTTGCTTATAACCATACGGTGCATAGAATGATAT
This sequence comes from Lycium ferocissimum, assembly GCF_029784015.1. Classification (NCBI taxonomy): domain Eukaryota; kingdom Viridiplantae; phylum Streptophyta; class Magnoliopsida; order Solanales; family Solanaceae; genus Lycium; species Lycium ferocissimum. The sequence goes on from NC_081346.1 coordinate 44,793,167, forward strand.
AACCGTACAGTGCATAGAATGATACGGAAATCTCCTTTTGAGTGTGTGTATGGTTTTAACCCCTTGATTCCATTGGATTTAATCCGTTTGTCTTGAGATGCTATTTTGAATACTGAAGGTACAAGTAGGGCAGATTCGTTGCTCAAACTTCATGCTAAGGTGAGACAAAATCTGGAAAAGGCATATGCCAAGGTGGCGTCCACGGTAAACAAGGGAAGAAAGAAGTTGGAGTTGCAAAAGTATGACTGGGTTTGGGTGCATTTCAGGAAAGATCAGTTCCCGAACCAAAGAAAAGGAAAGTTGTCCGCGCGAGGAGATGGACCATTTAAAGTGTTGGAAAAGATTAACGACAATGCTTACGTTATTGATCTTCTGAGTAAGTATAATGTTTCAAACACTTTCAATGTTTCTGACCTGGTTCCTTATGTTTCAGGTGATGCGGTTGAGGGTGAAGACACGGTGATTTCGAGGATGAAGTCTTTCCAAGAAGGGGAGGATGATACAGTCCAAACTGATTAAGACATGTTCCAGCCATCCCGGCCATTCACTATGAGTCAGGCTATGATCCTTCATGATGTTCACCTAGCTTTGGAGAAGAAGTTTGCGTTTCAGGAGCCATGGACACTGCCTAGCCCGGGGAAGCAGTCTATGGACTTATTTATGCTAGCCCATGGACTCACTTTGGAGTCCCATGCGTGTGGTAATGATTTGGAGCCCTGCGAGGCCATATTTTAAAAAGCCGACTTATGGCTATTATTTTAAAGACCAGGCGTAGACTTTACCTATATAAGCTACACTTAGAGCTATTTCTCATTTAACCTATCTTGAAATATATGAATATTGAACTTTTCTCTCTAGTTGAGACTTATTGTGATTTGGTGGACTCCAAATTGTACAACCTTGTTTTGATCATTCAATTTGAAAGGGATTGTTATTCTCTTGAGATGTAACAACCCGTTTGGCTGTTATAGTCTTTTCAGCATTTTCACCCATTTCCGAGCATTGATTATCTCACTTTTGACCCAAGAGGACTGTTGGCACGCTTCTCGAGGTATCTAGACCTGATTCGGGCCACTTTTGTGAAATATAGGCTTAAGTGAAAAATAGTTGACCCGAAATTGACTTTTGGGTAAACGAACCTTTTTTAGAATTCCGTCAATTTTGAGAGGTCCAGATGGTCATTTAGAACTTGTGTGTGTATTTAGTTCGGTTCCCAATGCATTCGGATGCATTTCAGGACTTGGATTGGAAAATTGGAAATAAAGCACCGGAGGTTGACTCGGTCAACGAGACATCCGTTAGGTATTTCGAGGCCACGAATGCGTTCGTAGTGTAATTTTGTGTGGTTCTGTGAGTATAGTTTGTGAGCAGATAGCCTCGGGAATGACCCGGAATTTCGACTTAAGACTTAGAAAAATCGAGGGATTCTGGTACCTGGTGCCCGCAATGGCAGCACCGCTGTTACGGTGTGTTGGCCGCTGGGGCGGCCATGTGTATTACTGGCCATGCCGCCATGGCGGTCTTGAGGGCGCTATAGCGGCCCCGCTACCGTCGTGGCGGTGACGGGCTAGGTGTCTCATTAAATGTTACTTAAATAAGCCTTAGACCCTCATTTTTTTTCATCTCGATATTTGAGCTTGAGGGAACTATTCTTAGGGATATTTGGAGGAGAATCTTGAAGGTAAATCTTGCTTATTACTTTACTCTTCCTTGAATCATAATCATCTTAGATTCCCCCCTTCCCTTTAATAACCCCTTAGTAATGGAAGTTGGAAGAGGGATTTTGATGAACACTTTCTCTGGGATTGGAAATGATAAATTGATGATGTTTATGTTAAAATTTGATGAATCTAAGCTTATTAATCATATACCTTCCATTCCTAGTTTTGAATTTCAGAATCAAGGAATTAGGGTTTATACTTAATTTGGGGGTTTTACTTGAAATCAGAAATTAGGCTAATCTTTGAGTTAAATCAGCAATTAGTGGTTGGGTTATGATCACTTACTACTTAATTTTGCTTCCGAATTTCCCGTTTTGGCCTTCTGGGCCTGTTTTCCCAATTTCTAGGGCTAGAATTGACCTAATTTGAATAGTAGCAATATTAGTATCATTCTTCATGATTTATAATATAGAATTCAATTATGCTTAGACTACTTTGGTTCTGAGGTTTAACGGAAAGGCAAGGCAAAAAAGTGAGTTGTTGGTACTGCGGTTCGGCCATCCAGGTAGGTTGTGGCGTACCTTTGGTTAGACTTCGTATAGCGAAGCACATATTTAGATTATATTGTTGGAGATAGCATGTGAACCTTCGAGTATGAAGTCGGGATGGATATTGCCTTAGGTTGGGCCCTGTTGTGTGTTGGGACTAGCCACCCCGTTACGTGTGCTTTGATTGTTCCATTGTGCCGGCTTGATGCCATGAGTAGTTGGTAGATATTGGATTCTGTTTTATCATCTTGATTGTGATATAATTGACATACCGTTGTTGGTATTTGTACTTGGATCTGTTGTTGGCATACCCTTTATTGGTACTTGTGGTTCGGTTATATTGTTGGCATACCCACTGTTGGTACTTATAATTCGGTTATATTATTGGCATACCCACTGTTGGTATTTGTGACTCGGTTATATTATTAGCATACCCACTGTTGGTACTTGTGATTCGGTTATATTATTGGCATACCCACTGTTGGTATTTGTGATTCGATTATATTGTTGGTGTACCCACTGTTGGTGCTTGTGATAATGAGCATGATTATTGATATGATTCATGCATTGCATGCACTCTCATTTTCATGATACACTGTTGAGATATTGATGATATTTGATGAATACTTGATGAGTTGGACTCAGTTTTACTTGAGTGACGTGAGATGGCCGATGTCCGATGTTCATTCCGGAATCGTTGATTGAGTGAAATTGATATTTGATAAACTCTTTTACTTGACTGACGTGAGATGGCTGATGTCCGATGTTCATTCCGGAATTGTTGATTGAGTGAAATTGATATTTAATAAACTCTTTTACTTGAGTGACGTGAGAAGGTGGATGTCCGATGATCAATTCCGGAATCATTGTTGCATGGCCGATATCCGATGTTAGTTCCGGAATCGTTGTTAGTGCATGGACTCTGCGGGTCCCCCAGGGTGGTGCCGGTGAGAACCCCTCGTGCGCAAAGATCCGAGGTCCCGTCTGTCTATTGGGCAAAGATTCGGGACGGGTGGCACTTAGACTTCGCGAGTCATGCTGGGTTGTGCTACCGAGATGTCGATATTTCCGTTCGGAGTACATGTGTACACCGCATTTGCATGGCATGGCATTGCATTCATACCATTATTGCATTGCATTGCATTATGACCTTATTTAAGATGTTTGGTGTTGGCATTGTGATGTTGGATTGGATTGGATGTATTCAGACTTGGCACATTTGTGGATTAGATGCTTTACATAGGTGATGACGGATATTTGGAATTGATTGCATTGTCTTATACTTGTTGGTTAATTTGCTTATCCACTTATTTATCTGAATTGTATTAGCTATGCTTAGTCGGCCGATGATGCCTACCAGTACTGTTGTTTGTACTGACCTGCACTTGCTGCATTCTTTTATGAATGCAGAGTATCAGGTCGGATCCACTTCTGTGACGCGTGGCTGATCGACGTTCAGCTTTCTCTTGAGTTTCCAGGGTGAGCATGGCCGTCCGCTGCCTTGAAGACTTTCTATCTTTATGTCTTATTCCATTCAGAGACATAGACACTTTATGTATTAGTATTCCAGATTGTATTATTTCCCATTAGATGCTCTTGTATTATTTGGACTAGACCACTCGGGGTGTTTATCGTTAATTTCGCACTTTTCTACTATATATATATATATATATATATATATATATATATATATATATATATATATATATATATATATATATATTGTGAGACTTACGTATTTATTCTATTCCATTGCTTAATTTCATTCTTCTTTGTGTTTGTTCATGGTTGGGTTGAGGGTTCGCTTACCGAGGTGGGAAGGTAAGTGCCCGCGTGACTTAGGCAAAATAGGCCGTGACATGAGGATTGTTTCATAAGATAGGTGCCTTTGATCATTTTGGAAGGTAACTAGGACTAGTTCTTCTAGTTATTGTCCAATTGTTTATCAATTGTGTCTTCTTTTCTATCTTGTCTTTATTTTCTTGCATCACCTCATGTGGGGTTAATTCGCAAAGTGCCACTTTAGGGCCTTTGTTGTAATAGGCCTAGTATAAATAGATGCCTTAGTCTTTCATTTTAAGCGAACCTTGAATATTGATGAAGAGTTTTGAGGTTTTCACCATTGTAGGACCTTCAAAGCTTGAAAATTCAAAAGTGGGTTTGATCATTGAGGATTTAATTGGCCTTAATTAGTGTTGGGTTTTGCTATCCTACTCATTAGGAGTCTAGATCTGCAATTTGGAGGAAAAATGAAGTGATTTGAAAATTGGGTGTTCTTCAAGTTCATAGACATCTTCATATCTTCATAGTGAAAAATAAGACCCAAAAAGGAGGTTTGATCCAAAGTTCTTCCAAGTACAAGTGAAAAAGGTGTTATACGAGCCCAAAAAAGGAAAATAAGTTTGGAGGGGCCCCACTGTCATGCCCCGAACCATGGCCTGGGCGTAACACGACACTCGGTGCCTTTCTGCATATAACCGAACGAGCCACATGGCCTGCTGAATCAACATGGGGCATGAACTGATCTAGAATATAGTGTAAGACATGGATAATCTGAATAAAACATGTGATCACATAGTAATACCAAAAATGCTATTTAAACATGGTGCGGAAGAAGTCTGAAAATATAATAATAAATACTGAGTCAATGCTCGCTATACGACTCTAAGCACCTGACATAAACATGACTGACTAGTCTATGAAAACTCTGACATGAGTCAGACTGCTAAACTGTTTACCGGTACAAGGCTGTCGGCATACCTTACCGCAAAACTAACATGAAATATAAATAATTACTAAACCCCGAATGAGATGGGGCTCACCAAAAGCTAATACGAGCGATGTCCTAATGAGCAGATTCGTCGCCCTGTAAATCTGCGTCGTGAAATGCAGGCCCCCGAGCAAATAAAGGGGACGTCAGTACACTTGAATTGTACTGGTATGTAAAGCAACTGAATGAAATAAAGCATGGCACATGATATAATAGAACTGAAACTGAAACTGTAAGCTGAGCATATCTGACATGAGTATACATACAACATGAGTAAAACATTTTTAAGTGGGAGAGCCTTAGTATAACCGACATGTAACCACCACGTAAGTACGTGGCGTCTGATCTCTGCCCCAGCCATCCAGTACCTTACTGGAGTACAAGACATGAACATGAATGGATCCAATAACCCGCAAGGGGCAAACATAAAGGTATCGTCCTAACTGGGCGGAGCGATCCTTATCCTACACTGGCATACGTAGTTTTAGGCAATCTGAGCCTTTCGGTAATCTGTGCAACTCCCAAAACATGAACACGGATATATTTGGCTTAGTACCCCATGCATTATAATCCTGATTGTAAACATGATTCGTGATTGTAATATAACATAAAGATAGATACATAGTATAACTTGTATGAGAACATGGAAGCATGTAGAATTTCATGAACATAGATGTAGTAGTTCATATCTTGCATTTAAGAACCCATGGAATGCAAAGCATGGGTTTTCATGGATTACAGACAAATTCTCAATAACCAAAATGGAGTATCAAGAACACAATAATGAAGTAATCATACAAACATGGTATATGAGGGTACATGTACTTAGGGTTATCATGGACATGTCTAGAACCCTAGTTTTTGGTAAACTTTTGTATAATCTTGGAAGAACGTGGCGTGGGAAAGAACAATGAAGTTCCCTCACGTAGATAGAACCCTACATACCTGTATGCTCCAAAACTTGTAACTAATGCTCTGAACTTGAGAAGAATCTCAAAAGCCTTAGTCTTGAATCCTTTAGATGGGTTTTCTTGAAAACCCTAGCTTAGGAATGATGAACCCTTATTCAATATTCATGAACATATGTTACAATTCACTTGAGATGCTTAGAATAGGCTTACCTTGATGTATTCTAATAGTGGGAAGAGGAGAACTTCGTGCTAGGGCTTGAGACTGTGAAAAGTGGAAATAAAAACTAAACCCACGTATTTATACTATTTGTTGAAGCGGAGAAAGTATAGGCTCAAAGTACATCCTGTACTTTTAAGTACGGCCCATACGTGTAGCCCGTACCTGGATTGTCAAAATCCAGTGACGGTGATTTTTCGCATGATTTGTACGGGATAAAAGTACGTCCCGTACATTGATGTATGCCCCGTACATTCATGTACGCCCCGTACATCTATATCGTACCTCGATTGGCAAATTCCAGTGACTTTCGACTTTCCCATGCAATATACACCATAAAAGTATGGCTCGTACAATAATGTACGGCCCGTACAATTGACGTAGCACGTACAATTACTGTTCTGGAGAAATTTTTTAATCCTAACACTTCCCATCTTGGTTTCTAAGTCCTGAATCATGAACGTAACTTAATTAGGAGGTACGAGGTATTATAATATCTACCCCTTGGGAGAATTCGTCCTCGAATAATGAGTCATGGTTAAGAAAGTAAATGAACCTGGCTTCAATACGACAACGTGAAGAAACATGACATGGAACATGGAAGCTGAACTGACATGACATGATTTCATGAAAACATGAACGCTGAAACATGAGACATGAGTAAGGAGTACATGAACATGAACGTGAAACGTGAGGCATGAATACGTAAGGGACATGACATGGATACTGAAGGTATTTACCTTGAACGCTTTCTGCTTGCTCTTCAAACAAGTGAGGATATCTGGATTTCATGTCTTCTTCGGCTTCCCATGTAGCCTTTTCAACTTTCTAACTCTTCCATAGGACCTTTACTGAGGCTACTTCCTTAGTTCTCAACTTGCGAACTTGACGATCAAGAATAGCCACAGGGATCTCCTCATAGGTTAGGCCATCCTTAACCGTTATTGTATCAGCAGGAACAACCAATGACAGGTCTCCCACACACTTCCTCAACATGGATACATGGAACACTGGATGAATAGCAGCTAACTCTTGTGGTAACTCAAGCTCATAAGCTACTTGACCAATCCTTCGCAGGATTCTATAAGGTCCAATATATATAGGACTGAACTTTCCTTTCTTCCCAAATCTCATCACACCTTTTATAGGCGAAACCTTTAAGAACACCCAATCATCAACTTGAAACTCTAAGTCTCTACGCCGCACATCTGTATAGGACTTCTAACGACTTTAAGCCGTTCTCAATCGCTCTTGAATCAACTTAACTTTCTCCATAGCCCGATAGACCAAATCTGGTCCTAACAACTCTGCTTCACCAACCTCAAACCAACCAATGGGTGATCTACACCTTTGAAATCTTAGACACATGCTCTCAACATGTCCTCGAAAGTCTGAATAGTACGCTCTGCCTGACTGCCTGCCTGCGGATGAAAAGTTATCTTTGAGGTTAACCTTGGTACCTAATCCCTAGATGAATCGAATACCTGGAATTGTGAGCTTTTGACAAAATTCTCTTTCTAAGCTCATTAACATCTGGAACACATAATCTGCCCCGGTACCACAAGGTACCATCATCTCCCCCTTGTTCAAAAGTCGTCATTTTGTTCTTGTGAATCCCCTCTTTCAGCTGTAATAAGTAGGGATCGCTAAACTGTTTCTCTTTAACTTCTACCACTAAGGAGGAATGAGCTCTGTTCTGAACAACAATACCACCATCTTCGAAGTCCAAGAGTTGAACTCCTAGATTAGCTAAACGGTGAACTTCTCTTGTCATAATCCTCATATCTGCCTTAACGTGAGCTAAACTTCCTATGGATCTCAGACTCAGAGCAACGGTTGCTACATTCGCCTTTCCTGGATGATAGAGAATATCTACATCATAATCCTTAAGCAATTCGAGCCATCTTCTCTGCGTAAGATCCAGCTCTCTTTGCTTGAAAATATACTGTGGGCTTTTGTGATCGGTAAAAATATCAACATGCACTCCATACAAATAATAACGCCATATCTAAAGTGCAAAAATCACTGTTGCCAATTCTAGATCATGAGTTGGATAATTCTATTCATGAAACTTAAGCTGACGAGATACATACGCTACAACCTTACCTTCTTTGCATTAAAACACATTCGAGTCTAATTCCTGAAGCATCACAATAAACTACGAACCCTTCGGTTCCCTCTGGTAGCATCAAAACCGGAACAGAAGTCAACCTTTTCTTCAACTCTTCAAAACTTTGCTCACAAGCATCTGACCCTTTGAAACTTAACCTTTTTCTGAGTCAACATGGTCAATGGGGCTGAAATAGAGAAAAATCCCTCCAACAACGTCTATAATAGCCTGCCAGACCCAAGAAACTTCTTATATCAGAAACTGAGGTGGGTCTGGGCCAATTCTTTACAGCATCTATTTTCTAAGAGCCAACCTTCACACCTTCACCTAAAATTACATGGCCTAGAAACGCCACTGACTTAAGCCAATCTTAGAATAACACTGGGCACCCTAAACTTGGTCAAACAAATCATCTATTCTAGGAAAAGGGTATCTGTTCTTAATGGTAACCTTGTTCAACTGACGGTAATCAATGCACATGCGTAAGGAACCATCTTTCTTTTTGACAAACAAGATTGGCGCACCCCAAGGTAAGACACTAGGCCTAATAAATCCCTTGTCAAGGAGATCTTTCAACTAGGATTTTAACTTTGTTTCCATTCTGTATGGCGGAATAGATATCGGCTCAGTACCGAGAAGTAGATCAATTCCAAAGTCTATCTCCCTATCAGGAAGAACTCCGGGAAGATCTTCTGAAAAAACTTCTGGAAACTCATTAATGACTGGTACGGACTGGAGAGTTGGGGTTTGGGTATCTAAATACCTAAGGTGTGGGTATCTGAATCCCTGACTCTAACTAAGTGATAGATATACTCCTTGGAAATCATCTTTCTAGCTTTAAGATAGGAAATAAATCTACCCCTGGGAACTACTGAATTATCCTTCCATTCTATGACTGGTTCGTTAGGAAATTCAAACCTTACAATTTTGGTTCTACAATTTACTATGGCATAACATCAGGCTAACCACTTCATACCCATGATTACATCAAAGTCTACCATCTTTAATTCTGCTAAATCTGCTATGGTTCTGCGGTGATAGACTAAAACTCGACAACCCCTATAAATACGTCTAACTATAACTGATTCCCCAACTGGTGTGTACACTTCATAGGGTTTATGCAACTTTTTTGATTCTATCCCAAATTTCATAGCAATAAATGGGGTTACATAAAATAAGGTGGATCCTGGGTCAATAAGGGCATAAACGTCGAAAGTGAAGACTGTTAGTGTACCTGTGACAACATCTGCACATGCCTCTATATCCTGACGACCTGCTAATGCATACAAGTGGTTCCGTCCTCCACTTGTGTTGCCAAACTTAGCTGCACCATCCCCTGACTGAGCTTGAGAATTACGAGTAGCTGCTGAATTTATGGACCGAGCCACATTACCTCCGGTACTTTCTCTCGCCGATGGACAGTCTCTCTGAAAATGGCCCTGCTGGCCACACCCATAGCATATATCCATACCCATACGACACTCCTCTGGGTGCCTTGTTACACCTAGAAAATTTTCGCGTCGTTTGCGTTGTGAGTAAACTAACGTAAGCTCGGAGAGGTCATAGAACCCTTATAAGGTTAAGTAATACTCTTAACAAGTGTTAAGAAAGTGTCTAAAGATTCCGGGATCAAGCAAATCGAAGAAAATAAGTTCGTTCAAAATTTGGGAAAATTTGCCAGAATTTTGGACAGAAATTTTGGGTCAACTTTAGAAGGTATATCTCTTGGTATATCAGGAGTTTTGAGGTGAAACAAAAGCCTAAATTGAATTTCATTGAGTCTAGTTTCCAAGGAAACAAACCGCTTGTCGGAGTAGAGAGTTATGGACGTTACAAGTTAGGCCGGCGGAGCAGGGATTACTCTGTGTGAACGCGCCAGCACAGCATGCGAACGGGCCAGCAGAGTGCGCGAACACGCTAAGGAAAATTCTAGGTCGGTGCAACTGACCTCTATAAGCTATTTAAGGACCAAATCTGACCCTAAACCTCATTTTCTCCACTCCTCTTCACCCAAAAACACTTGAGAGACTCTAGAAACATTGAGGGATCATTTTGTAAGCGGATTAAAGTGACGGGACTATATACGAGGCTCGGGAAGCGTATAAGGTCTTGGAGTCCTTGTTCTAAACATCGAATCTTGATGAATCAAAGGAGGTCATTGAAGATAAATAAGATTTCAAGATCTTCCAACTTTGATTGAGGTAAGGATACTCCCTATAATTTATATTATGAATTGCATTATGGAGATTTAGTTGTTAAGGCTTCGTAAAGGCTAGTGATTAGTTGAGACATTGGGAAAAACATCGTGTGGGATGTTTTATTAAGTATATTGGTGTTGATGATGATGTTGTTGATATTAGTGTTGCTATTATTGTTGTTTTGTTGGTATCGTGATTTCGGACTAGGGATGTAAACAAGGGATATCTTTAGAATTTCGGCAGATTCTAAGAGGATTTAATTTGAAAGCTTAAAACAAGCATACGATGATAAGCCTAACAATAGTATGAATTCTCTTGAATGTAGATTTACGAGCTTGGGAGGATAAACGTTAAGTAGTTAAGGAGACCCAAAAGGTATGTTAAGGCTATCCTTTCTTTCATTTTGGCATGATCCTTATGATATGAGCGAACGAACGTATGAACAGACTTCCATATTACTCTACTCTTAGAAACATTAGGAGTCTTCTAATCTTTGATGTTCCCGTACCTCTTTTATGATTATTCCTTCTGTTCATGGGTCTTGAGATCACGTATACTGATGATGTTAGTTCAAAGATGTTTATCAAAGGTAGTATGACTTTATGTTACTCTGAGAGTCCTATTCTTTTTAGCTCACTTATGCATTACATTCATTTATACATATGCATATTGACCCATGACCAGAAGGCATTATATACGCATATATTATGTACTATATATATATATATATATATATATTTATGGGGTATGGGTGACAGCGTTATATATGCATTACCACCTAATCAGCTGGGCATATGATGATATGAGGACGACGATGATATTGATAATGATGATAATGTCGGCCGATATGACGTGATGGGATGCCTAATAAGGCTTGACAGGCGTTGCATACGCATATATGTAAATGTATGACCTCATGCATGCATGCACATGATTTATGCATATCATTCATGCCCGCAGGTAAGCAGGGAGACGGATCAGGCCCTAGGTGATTTATCAACGATTGCACAGGAGCGCTCCATTTACTTTGGAGCTGTAGTTTACCGGTGCTACTCTTTTGTGTTCATGACTAGGCATGGCGGGGTCCTGTCCCATCTTTATGACTTTTAGCATTCCGTTTAGAGGCTCGTAGACATATATATGTGTGTGTACAGTTAGACGTCTGATAACCTCATCGGCCCATATCTTGTGTATCATTTTTGTAGCATTATGGGTTTATATATATGTATATGAGGCAGAGTTGATGATAGTCATATGGATGAGCTATTATTTGCGATATTATGTCCGTACAGACTGTATTAGTAATTAGATATGTGGCCCACCGAGGTATGATTAAAGAAGCATGCTAGGTGGTGCCCGTTAGGCTAGCTCCGGGTACCCGTCATGGCCCTCGGGTTGGGTCGTGACACAAGTAGTATCAGAGCAGTTCGTCCTAGGGTGTGTCTACGAGCCGTGTCCGATAAAGTCCTGTTTATGGGTGTGAAGCGTGCCACACTTATAAACAGGAGACTGCCGGGCATTTAGGAATGATTGAACTTTCTTTCTTATCTTAGATCGTACGATAGAGTTATGTTATCAGGTTTCCCTTTTTCCTAATCGTGTGTTATGATTTCAGTGATGCCTATGAAGTGAAAAGCAATAGCGGCCCAAAAGGGCAAGATAGTGGTCGAAAGGAGGACTGAACGGGAGTCACCGGCAGAGATAGAGAAGGGTGAGTCCCATAATGAGGTTCCATCTCGAACCTCTCCTATTCCACCCATCTCAGAGGAGCATGAAGGGGCCTCAGCTCCAGCTCCAATACCCTCAGTTCCTCCATTAGATACCTCAGGCCAGCAAATGAGAGAGGCTATTCAGTTGTTGACCCAGATAGTCACCGCCCAGGCCCAGCGGCAGGGTGCGGGCTAGGGTGATAGAGCGGTCGGCATAACAGCTCGTGATTTTATTAGCTTAAATCCTCTAGAATTTTATGGGTCAAAATCAGAAAAGACCTGCAGGCCTTTATAGATGAGATGCTGAGGACGTTGCGGATAATACATGCTTTTGATACTGAGTCAATAGAATTGGCTTCTTATAGATTGTGAGATATAGCCGTCCATTGGTATAACACTTGGATGTCTTCAAGAGGGATAAATGCACCTTTCCCAGTATGGCAAGAGTTCGTGGATGCCTTCCTCCAACATTATTTGCCATCGGAGGTTCGACGGACCCAAGCTGACAAGTTTTTGAATCTTAGATAAGGGAATATGAGTCCTCGAGAGATACTTGTGGCTCGTACCGATTGTCAAAATCCAAAGGACGCTGATTTTTTGCATGACTTGTATGGAACAAAAGTACGTCCCGTACATTAATGTACGCCTCGTACATCTATCTCATACCTCGATTGGCAAATTCTAGTGACTTCCTAATTTCCCATACAATGTACACCCTAAAAGTATGGCCCGTACAATTAACCTAACACGTACAATTTACCGTTCTGGGGAAAATTCTCTAATTCCAACACTTCCCGTCTTGGTTTCTAAGTCCTGAATCATGAACATAACTTAATTAGGAGGTACGAGGTGTTACACCCACGTCATCAAAGTCAGAATAATCAGAGCAAAGTTTGAGAAAATTGTCACAAGGATCCGTGCCCTGCGCGTGCGTCGCACACGCATCTCACTTTGACAGTCACATGCTTCGCACGTCAATCACGCGTGGGTGAAAATTTTATCTCAGAATTAGGCACGTGTTGGACAACTTCAGAGGGGTATTTTGGGCGATAGCTCCACGACGCACATCCATCAGAAAATTTTCAAAAAATTTTCTTAGTCTCCAAAACGGTTTGATTAGTTCCTAACTTTTTTCTTTGATTCTTATAACTAATTAACAACTAGAAATCCATCTTACTTGTTGTTAACTAGTTCTTGAGTCCATATTTCTTTTTGTCCCAATTTCTTTCAAGCTTTTCGCTTTTATTTAGTTGACTCTTTATTGACTCTCATCTGTTTGCTTTGAGTCGACCTTCATTCATTTGAACAAGAATCCACTCTTCCACGAAGCTAGCAACCGAGTGACTTGATTGGATAAGTGGTTACTATTCCAACTTTGGAGACAACACTAGGTTGTATGGTAAGGATAGAGCGTTCAGTACGAGTGAGTGAGGCTTTTACTACTAACATCGTTTGCTAGTTTTGCAGGTTATAATGTCTAATCAAGGAGAGCGTACTCAAGATATTGAAGAGCCGTCATACGTGACGAGTTCATTGAACATGATGATTAGTCAATTGGCGACATTGACCTCTAATATGGGTGTGGGGGGGGGGGGGGGAGGGGTTGACGAAAAGGCTAGAGAGTTTGGAGACGAAGGTGGTAAAAGTTGAAACCTCAAGATGGCGGGGGAGGAGGGTGGAGGCGGGGTTGACGGAAAGGCTAGAGAGTTTGGAGACGAAGGTGGTGCAAGTTGAGACCTCAAGTAGAGTGGGCACTCCCCATTCTCAAGTTGAAGGAGATCGGGGTAAGAACACGGAGACTACTCCCACCCTTACACCCGGCCAAGTACACACATTGTGTTATTCCCCTACCACCACCTCACCTACCCAAAGAGCTCCATAACGCCAACCACCCACCTTCCAAAACACCAATCGACAAACCTATTCCCAAGTGTACCAAACAACCCAAAATGAACCAATACCAGAAAGAACCCCAAAAAATATTCCACAAACACCTCTACTAACAATAAGATCCCTTCCAAAACTAATACCAAAACCCGTTAAATGAAGTGGAGTGTGAAGACATGCCACAAGAAAGGTGGTGGGATGAAACGCATCAAGGAGGAAGACGTGGAGAGATGGATAATTAGGGTAGAGAAAGACAAGGTGGCTTTGCAAAGTTTCAAGGCCATGAGGCTAGGTTATGAAGGCCGAGGGAGATGGCAAGGTCATGAGGCTCGTGGGGATAATGAACGAAACTTGAATACCATCAAGGTAACAATTCCCAAGTTCAACGGGAGTAGTGATCTGGAAGAGTTCTTTGAGTAGAAGTTGCAAAGTCAGAGGATATTCCTCACCAATAATGTGTCGGAAGCTTTAAAGGCAAGGTATGCCCTCACCCAATTTGAGGGATATACATCGACTTGGTGGGAATCCAAGAAGCGAGAAAGGGCTCAAAAACATATATTTGATCTTCCTACATGAAATGAATTGATTGAGCTCATGGAAACGAGGTATTTACCTTCTACATACTAACAAGAAGTGCTTAAAAATGTGTACATGTTAAAACAAGGCTCCAAGAGTGTCGAAGAGTGCTTTGATGAATTTGAAAACTTGAGGATGAAGTCCAAGATAGAGGAGCACTTGAACTATACTCTCATAAGATTTATGGCTAACTTGAATCGTGAAATTTCCAAACCCATGAGGCTACAAACTTATAGGAGTCTAGAGGAAGCTTTCCATGATGCTTCCAAGGCTGAGTCAGACTTAAAAGAAGAAATATCATAAAAGGAAAAGGATACAACAACTTTATCATGGGGAAAACGTAAAGATAAGTGGAAATCATCCACTTGGGAAAAGCCCAAGACCACTACTCAAGCACCTCAAGCTAAGTTTGACGACAAGGCAAAAGGAGGTAACAATGCTAAACCTAACTTTCCTCGTCCATCTACCGTTCAATGTTTCAAGTGTCAAGGTAGAAGACATATTGTAAGTGATTTTCCCAATAGAAAGACAATTGTGGTCTTACGAGATAGGTAATGAACCGATGAGGAAAATGAGGCCGGGGTTGGTAGTGATGATGAGAAGGAAAAGAGTGAGCATGAGGGAGATTCCAATGGTGATGATGAAGAGAGGTTGGAAGAAATATTGAACTTTGCTATTGTAGTGCGACGAGCCATGGGTGCTATAGCTAGAAAGGAGCTTGATCAAAGAGAAAATCTATTTCATGCTAGATGTAAGATAGTGGACAAGGTGTGTTCATTGATTATTGATGGTGGGAGTTGTACGAATGCGGTGAGCCAATTTTTGGTTGAAAACATGAAACCTCCCACAAGAAAACATCCTAGTCCCTACAAACTCCAATGGTTCAACGAATGTGGTGAATGTGGTGAAATGGGTGTCACCAAGCAAGCTATTATCAAGTTTAGCATTGGTAGGTATCAAGATGAAATCTTATGTGATGTGGTACCAATACAAGCGTGTCACATTTTGCTTGGGAGGCCTTGGAAATTTGATAGGGATGCTCAACATAGTGGAAGATCCAACAAGTATTCGTTTGTGTTGGATGGTAAGAAATTCACCCTTGCTCCATTGACTCCCTATGAAGTGAGTGAAGACTATAGAATCATGAAAGAACTCCGTGAGAGGGTTCATAAGAGGGGCACGGAGGTGAGTGAAAAGGAGACCTTGGTTGCTCAAGGAGGACAAAGTTCAACTCAAGAGAAGGGTAAAAGGTGTATGGTTGCCAAATCAAACTTTAGTTCGGAGGGCATGTTGGGAGGAGAGGTTATGTGTTGTGATGTGAGGAAGTTGTCACCAACTCATGCTAACCCCTCTAACCTTTCTACTTCTTCTAATTGTCTTGTTTCTTTTATAGGTACTCATGAAGATGATCATCCAAAAGAAACAGTGCCCAAAGGTTACCAAGTTTCTTGGGAAAGTGAAGTATTTCAAACCTCCTCCGAAGAGGAAATCCAATGCAAGGGACTTGACCAAGGTGACAAAGGTTATGAACATGAGCTACAAGGTAACAAAGCTAATCCTTACACTCTAATGAACTTGGGAGAACATGTCGTGACTAATAGCCAATTGAGTAAGGATAAAGTTTTTTCTTTTATGGAACATGGTGGTGTTACGGTTCACTTTTACATGAGTGAATAAAAGCTACTAAGAGGTTATTGGTGCTCTAATTGGATTTCGTGTTTTTAGAGTCGCCACCAAATTTTATAATGAAAATTAGGAAAATCGGGTAAAAACGGTTTATCAAAACTAGAGAAAAAACCTTTTAAACTAGAGTTCAAGGTAAGGGTTCTGGTGATCCCCTAGGGAAGGTTTTAAACACCCTAGTATTAAGGATCCGTAGAATACGATTGACCTACGAGCTTCAATGTGTGATTATTGTAATTATTTGCTAAAAATGCTCCTTGCAAAAATGTGTCATGCTTATCATAAATCCTATTTTTTTGGCAAAATATCCCCCTTTGGAAAAAGGGGTTTTGGTTTAAAATGCGGATAAGGGTTCAACTCACTTCATTTCCGGACCAAGACACACTCGAGATTTTTTCCGATTAGAGTCGCTACTATTTTGGTCCTAATGAGATGAGTTTAGTTCTTATGAGTTTTTATTACTTATATATAGAGAACATAAGCGGAGTATATCTCCTTTATAATAATTATGTAGGTATGGAAAAGAGTTTATTATTTCTTGGTTTTAGTCCATTGAAGCTCATAATCAACTCTATTCTACTACCAAAGCCATCTTTATCTCAAATATTGGTTTAAGTGTATTTCCTCTCATTTTCAGCCTTAAGTTTTTTGGGCTTTGGGCCCAAAATGCCGTAAAAATCCTTAAGCCTTTTGAAAGTAATCTTAAGTCTAATTTCAGCTTATAAGCAGTCCATTCAGGTTGAGAAAGTCTAATTTTATCTTATGTCTTCACAAAAGAAGAAAACAGTCCAAGTCACAAAAAAAAAAAAATCCAAATCTATTTAAGGTAAAACGGCTCATTTTCCTTTGGTTTTGAAAAAGTCCCAAACGGGCTTGAAGCCCAAAAATGATTTCAATTCTGCCCATTATGATTCCAGATTTTCACAAAGGGGCCTAAGGCCCAAGATTATGACTTAGTTTCATTTCCAAAATTCATTTAACTTAAGCCACATTATCAGTCCAGTTTTATAATTTGGAAAAAAGAAGAATCTAAGTTATCGATTTAATGCTTATACTTAGGATTTAACCGAGTTTAGAAAATCATTTGAAGAGACTTCCTAGTAACTAAGCATGTTTCCTAAGTTCTACCTTATATCAGGGTTTCAATATATACAAGTATCTTTTACAAATACATACAAATATACAGGTATATGTGAAATAATGAAGAGGAGTTTAGGCTAGCGGGCCTATCTAAGCCCACCTGTTGCCATTTTCACCCATTGTTGGGCCTTCAAACATCTCCATTTTTTGTTATCGGACTCGATCGAAGAAGGAAGGTTGGGCCTGTGCCCAATAGGTTTCGAGAAGGAGAGGCCCAAGAATATTATCCCATGCAACACAAAGGGAAAAAAGAGAGTGATGGGTAGAGAGCATCTAGAACTTAGTTACTTGTTTAACATGGACTAATCATAATTATACAAATAAACATGTATATTAATATATACACTCAAGCAACTAACACATGTAATATAAAATGTCCAGTCCAGAATTGGAGACATGAAGGAAGGATTTAAACAAGTAAGCCCAGTTTGAAATAACAATGGCCAGGGATACGACCCAAATAAAATTTGCTCATAACAAATGAAAGGAAAGCCCTGTAAAATAATAAGTAAAGAAGCAAGCCCAAATCAAACATTATTATAACGCAAAGGCTAGCAGTTCTGAGCCCACATAAATGATATACCATATTTATACCAAAATTTTATAGAGACTGTATATGCTTGATATATTTAAGTATATCATATGCATACTCCATTCATTTTTAAGCATAAATTAACAGGCCAACTCAGAGGACATGTTTGATCCTTTTTAGCATATTATGACACCATTTAAAAGGGCACAAGGACTAATTCCAGAGAAAGGGAAAGGATATGGCATATATGACATACATGGTGCTCCAAATTCAGGGATAACCAAATAGGGGTATACTATCTAAAGAATAGGGCATCACATGTCATTCAAGACTAGACAAGATCATTAAATAATTTCTCATAGGACAAAGGGTGTTTTCAAACAGCATACACATATTAGGACAAGGTTTCTAAGCCCTTTTAACAAATAGGCATGCACATTAGGTGATCTATTCTTTGCTTGCATTTAGCATAGTCACGTGGAATCAAAGTAGACAGGAGTTTCAAACAAATGACTAACAAGCAAGGTGATATCAGCATTTTTTCAAGTTTAGGCTAGGTTCCGAAGACAATACCTTTTCTAGGTTCATGTGATATATCTGAGCCAGCATACAGGTTATGCAGAAAAGGGCATGTTCACAAAGACAAGGAAGACAACATCATCATACAACTTGACCCTTTAGTCTTACTAAGCAATACATGATTTCAACAGATAAACAAAATGCATCAGGTAAACAGGGGAACATACAAAACGTTTACAAACTATGGCATTAAAGGCTAAGAAGACCAAATAGGCACGTTTTAGGGTTAAATCTCTATATGCAGAGCTAAATTTCCCCTAGTTTCCCACATATAGACTCATTATGTTATCAACACATGACAGATACCATCAAGAACAAACATAACAACTTTCAGCCCTAAAGCAGAGTCAACCAAAGCAGTGCTATTGAACATGAGTGCTTATTTAGCAAAAGATTCAAGGAGGAGTTATACCATATTCAAAACACAGGTGGTTAACTTATCATAGATCACTAAAGCAAAATCTATGCATATATACAATTCTCCCATACCAACAGTCCCTAGATTCAGGCTTAGAATACACTTATGGATTATTAAATTACCATTTGAAACATTATTAATCCAATAAACACATCAGAGGTACTTAAATGGATCATGCTGAGCTAGAGTTACTTGAATCCCATTTTAACTAATACTAGGGCATACATGACCTTAAAATAGTCATACATGCTTATATGCTGACCTTCTATGATTAGTAAACTGGTAGTATGTAGGCCACACGTTAATAGAAAGCTAAATACCACTAATTAAAACATAAACTTAACCCACAACTATCAGGCTTGAATAAATATAGACTTACACCAATCAATCACTATTCTAGCCATAAATGCATATCAAAACCACACAGACATCTTTTAAGAGCATAAACTAAATCTAAATAAAGCAATGACATCTAAACATGTTCTAAACCAGCCGAACATACTAGAGGCTGGACTAATAACTAACCATAGGAGTATTAATATAGACAACAGAACCAAACTTTAACAGGAAACCAAACATCACTTAATCTACATAAGTCCAAGAGCAAGTTGACAAGCTCTTTCATTTATCAATTAGTTAGAATTTGATGCCTAATTTCTAACCAGGCAGGATTTGCTTTAAATAAAAACAATACATTATGCTCAAAGGATCAACATGATTGACTACCTACCATATTAAACTGATAAAACAACTTGATCTAAGCTAAACAAATATTAACATGCTTCAAGACTTAAAGTCAATCTAAACTAAACACATACCATTTGAAATTTAATAGGAAACCAAACATCACTTAATCTACATAAGTCCAACAGCAAGTTGACAAGCTCTTTCATTTATCAATTAGTTAGAATTTGATGCCTAATTTCTAACCAGGCAGGATTTGCTTTAAATAAAAACAATTCATTATGCTCAAAGGATCAGCATGATTGACTACCTACCATATTAAACTGATAAGACAACTTGATCTAAGCTAAACAAATATTAACATGCTTCAAGAAGTCAATCTAAACTAAACACATACCATTTGACACACACTAAACCAAACAGTAATCATAACATCTAAGTAACCTAACTTATAAATTAACTAACCTATATTCTAAGAATGCTTAAGCCACATTGAACACAATTAAGCAATTAAATACCTAAACTAACACATAACTAACCAAACAGACCATATATACATTTAAATAAAAGCAAAAAATAATAAAAGGGAAGGAAATTACCTTTGTTGTGTGTAGCCTATGTCGAGAATGGACTTGACGTCTTTGCTTCTCCACCCAAAGCTCAGCCACAAAACAAACGAAAAGAAATAAAGCTTTTAAAACTTAAACTTTACTCAAATAATTAAGGGTTTCAACAATTTGCTAAACCCTAGTTAATCTGAGTAATTTTGTGAATATGTATGAATATTCGATCTCCAATTTGTGAATTGGGGGTTCGTTATATAGAACCCCAAAAAGTCTTAAAACCCTAACTAAAATTGATGTGGGACTTTACAAAATCTGGGCATGAAACCCTTAGTTTCCACATTCAACTGCTCGGATTGAAAACAAATAATCAGCGAAGGGTCAGATTTGACCTAAACTGAGTCAGTCCCTTCGGTTCTTCATGAACCAATGGAAGATGAGTATTCAAAATCGCATACAACAAAAGTAATAAAGGTTTTTCAGTCCTATTGACCATTAACAATGCAAAAAAGTAAAGAAAGTTGAGTATTGTATCGTGCTAGGGCAGTGTTTGGTAAAGAAATGGTGGAAGCAATTAATGATTTACTCCATAAGGCCATACCAGACCTGGAGAAAGCAATATCCGCTTGTCACTATGCCAAAAATGGCGATGATGGCGAGGAGATAGACGAAGTCGAGAGGCGGCTAGGGTTTCTCTTTGAAGAGAAACCCTCTCTTTGCGTATAAGGGGTTGTTTGGTTGTGAGACGAAGGAATGGGGTACAACCCCTTCCTTTAATTGTTGAAATGGGCCGGGTCAGTCCTTAAATAGACTGGGCCTGGCTGAATTTAAAAGAAAAAGGAGGAGGCATTTTACATATATACTTGTATACACGATATACATGTATACATATGTATATCTATGTATATGCGTGTATACATATGTATATCTATGTATATGCGTGTATATATATATATATATATATAAAGGGCTTAAATACTCATTTAAACAAATTTCCATCATTAAGAAATTAATTAATTAAAATCCCCTAATTACAACCAAATTGAATAATTAACCAATTGGCCAAAATAGAGACACAGTTAATTACGCAATGAACTCAAGTTTGCAATTATGACCTCAATCGATTCAAACCATGTGATTGGTTATTTCAATTGTGGCCATAGCTAATTAATTGCCCACTTGATTGAACTAAAGGCATGCCTAATTATATAAAAAGGCTTAAGTTGCAAACCATGACCTTAATTGATTTAAACCATGAAAATTGGCTATTTCAACTCAGGCCAAAATTAACCAACAATTGGTTATTTCAATTGTGGCCACAATTAATCACGTAGTAAGCAATTTATGAATATAACCACGATTAAACACTTGATTAATTATGATTAACTCTAAAATTGCACAAATGCAAATTGAATTTGCAGAATTAAGATTTGAGAGGTAAAATGATTAACTTATTTAATTAACCAAATTTCTTGGATTAAACAGAGTAAAATACTTGCTAATTGAATTTTCACAATTAATTAAATAATCATTTTGAATTATTTCCTGATTAATTTTGGTAAATGCTTCATATTGATTGTAAGAATATGCAAGTTATTTTCTAAATAATTTATAATATTATTGAAGTTATTTTTCCTGGCAAAATGTTATAGAAATAATATTATAAAATCATTTTGACTTATAAAAAATACATATTTCACTTCGTTTAACATCTAAGGACTCTAGGTAATTAAAATAAATTATGGAAGGTCAAAAATTGGGTGTCAACAGGTGGTTTGTTGCTAATTAATGATGATGCCCTTGTTGAGAGTGCTCACATGTTAGTTGATTCTTATGATGACCTAATTAAGTCTTCTTGCAAGATCGATTTGCGTCCACCTAATATTGGCACTTGTGCTCTATTGTTCCTTTTGAGAGTAGATTTGCTTGCCTTAATTCCCATCTTTTAGTTGCATATTATGTCTTTAAGGATAATGTTTTGTTTGATAGTGACATGATTGTTGATAGTGATGGGCATAATTCTATGTCTTGCGTCATGAAAAATGTAGCCATATTTAGGGTTCACAAAATATATGGGAATCCGCTATGGGGTGATGACCCTTTCCCTTGTGATGGGAACCTCCTCTTGAGGGAATATAACATGCTTGTTGGAAAGGATCGTCTTAAAAGGAAGGGTAAAACTTGTTTACAAATTACTATTCATTTCTTGTGTAATGCCTTTCCTTACCATCTTTTTTCATGTGATTCTCTTCTTGTGATATTAATCGAATTGATAATTGACCTACATGGAGGATATATGCAAAATGACTTAGGACATGTTTTTGTCTATGATCCCGGTGTTTTATTCTCTTGTCATGATTTGGTAGTGAGACCATTTTGGGATGGAACTAGTGCAATGAATTGGATTTTGGGTTGGGATGACCTTGCTATAGATGTTGCACTTAGTCATAAAAAGGGGCGAACTTGTTTGGGAAATAAGGATCTAATGTGTTTCATATCTTCTAGAACCAATATAGCATTCTATACATCTTATTTTAGGACCATTGTTTTCTTTTCTTTATCCTCGTTTCATGATGTGTGGAGGAACCAACTTCTTGATACCTCATGTGTGGAAATTCTATTGATGATATTCATTGATACTTGGTTGTACCACAAGTTTGCGCGTCCTTGGAATGACTATAGGGTTTTTATCTTATGTACTAACCCTCGTGTTATGAGGTCCATGTTGTTGTTTGTCTTCCCTATTCTTTTGCAAGGTACGGATTTAAGGACGAATCTTTTTCAAGAAGGGGAGGATGATATGATCTAAAATAGCACAAATGGCACAAATCTCTCAAGGACTTACATCCAAGGCATGCGGATACTAAGAGGAATGTTGGACCCTCTTGTGGACCCACATAAGAGAGCATATGACGTGATAGCTTGGGAGAAGATTGGAGAGGAAACCATAAGGGAGGAGGCTACTACACAAAGTGGCTAACTAGGAGCGCAAAGAGGGCTAGGAGTGCAATTCATGGCTAAAGGTTGCAACTCATGGCTAGGAATACAATTCAAGGCTAAGGGTGAAAATTGAGGCTATAATTGCAATTATTAGGCGTGTGGAGTATTGAAGGCCTCATGTGGGGTTAATTTCGCAAAGTACCACTTTAGGGCCTTTGTTGTAATAGGCCTAGTTTAAATAGATGCTTTAGTCTTTCATTTTATGCGAACCTTGAATATTGATGAAAACTATTGATTGATAGATTGTTAAACTTAGTTATCATAGCTTTAATTGTGTTAATCCTTTGTTGGAATTTCTGACCTTTATCCATTGATTTCATTTGGGAGTTGCACTTTTGTGGATTCAAACTTGCTTCTCTATATTGATTTCCAATAGTGGTGGTTCTTAGGGTTGAATCAAATTGAGAGAGTTTGGGTTTAGTATCCCCAAATTCACTCATAGATTCATTATTCATTGGGTCACACTTCTATCTCTAATCTTTCCATCCCCAATTCTCTTTATTTTCAATTTTCACTTTGTTTTTGTTTTTGATTTCTAGGGCTTCCAATTAGGATCCTATCACAGGGCGATGCTAAGTTGCTTCGTGAGTTTGTTATAAGGTTCCGAAAGGAACATATGCTATTGTCGATCGTCCCGAATGAATGGGCAGCAGAGGCATTTGCCAAGGGATTAAACCCAAGAAGCTCGAGCGCCTCATTGAAATTAAAAGAAATCCTATTGGAATTTCCCGCTACAACATGGAAGGATGTACATAATAGGTATGAATAAAAAATTCGAGTGGAAGATGATCAGTTCGGATTGCCGGCTGGATCTACTGGCAGGAGTCAGAGACTGAGGAAGATGGAGCTATAGGAGGTGATGTGGAAGGGCAGACTAAGGCGGGACACCCAAAAGATAGAACTTGTAGGACCTCATAAATGTCTTACTGTTCAGCAGAAGAGGATGTAAAGTAGGGCTGACCTTCAAATAAAGTAACATCAGCGGACATAAGGTATCGCTGGAGGTCAGGTGAGAAACATCGATATCCCTTCTGTACCCTAGACTAACCGATAAAGAGACATTTAAGAGCACGATGTGCCAATTTGTCTTTTCCTAGTGTGAGAATGTGGACAAATCATGTGCTCCCAAAGACCCGTGGTGGAAGAGAAAATAGGGTTGACTGGGGAAACAAAATAAAGTGCGGAACCTGATTTTGAATAGCAGAGGAAGGTATACAAGTAATTAGATAACAAGCGGTGAGCACTGCATCCCCCTAAAAACGCAATGGAACATTTTCTTCTATGAGAAGGGTGTGTGCAGTCTCAACAGTATGCCTATTTTTTCTCTCTGCGACCCCATTTTGTTTCCCCAGTCAACCTTATTTGCTCTTCCACCACGAGTCTTTGGGAGCACATGCTTTGTCCACTTTCTCACTTCAAGAAAAGATAAATTGGCTCCTCGTGCTCTTAAATGTGTCTTTGGTTATTCAAGGGTATAGAAGGGATATCGATATTTGTCACCTGACCTCCAGCGATACCTTATGTCCGCTGATGTTACTTTCTTTGAAGGTCAGCCCTACATTACATCCTCTTCTCTGAACAGTTAGACATTTGTAAGGTCCTACCAGTTCTATCTTTTGGGGATCCCGCCGTAGTCTACCCTTCCACATCACCTCATACAGCTCTATCTTCCTCAGCTACACCTCCACCACTATTGACTTACCATCATTATCTTCATCGTCATCTCTAACCTCGACTTTATTATCCTCGTCTTCATCGTCATCATTGTCATTGCCCCAACCGTCGAGTTTAACACGGAGGTAATCGTCATCGTGCTTAGAAGGAGGGGGAGGTGGCATGTGGTTTTCGCCCGCGGCTTCAATGATAAGCTTTAGAACTTAGATAAACTGATTGCTGAGAGTGGTGTCTTTATCGATCTGATCATCGGCGCGTGAGGGTCCGGACTCAACGAAGCCACACTTGCAGTTGTTGCAAATGACATCATTGGGAAGATCGGGTAGGGTTTCGACAGAGACACATGTCTCACACTGGTAGCACCAGTAAGATTCAGGATCCGACCCGATTGATGTAGGGACTACTGATGGGGTCTCGGGTTCGTCCATTGTTGGGAGACTGACCTTTTGGTAGGGAGAAAAGAAGTCGAGGTTAGAGATAACGATGAAGATAACAATAATAAGTCAATAGTGGTGGAGGTGCAGCTAAGGAAGATGGAAGAGCTTCACCTGTATTCTTAGGAATAGACACAGATGATAGTGATGATACAAAGGAAGAATAGGTTGGTGACAAACAATGATAGCTCAAACAAGTATAGATAGGATGAGGGTTACGAGTAGAGCGATTACCTTTTCGAATGGCAATGGGAGGACTCGGTGTAGACAAGTCCTCAACAGGCAAGGATTCCAAGAGCATTCTCAGGGAAGCTGGAAAGAATCTGAATCTCGAATCTCAGCCTACAGCCTCTCAATTTCATTTCTTGGAGCTTGAATTCTCCATAGGAGGGAGTAATCGATCATGCAAATTCGGCAGTAGAGGTTGCAGCCACATGACCCTGATAGAGGAAAAGTAAGAGTGTCAGCTAGAAACACCGGGGACTTGTCAGTGAATTTACGAGGAAGACAAAATAGGTACTTGAAGAAATAGATTAGCCAGGTGAGCCAGTGAGGATTCCCAACTGATAACCGGAGGTTTTGGACGAGGAGATGATCCAGAGGTTCCAGCTTCAACCGGTAGACTTTACGATGGTTCGCAAAACTGGGGCAGTAGGACTTCCTGGACGCAATTCAGAGGCAGAAACCTTTGGTTCCCCGGATGCTTTGCTGGAATCATCATGCAAAAGGTCCTGGAGACTGCCAATCGGAGGTCGCTCGTCATCATCGTCAAGCAAAACTACCCCGGGCTATGTATCATGTTGTACTTTACACCACACTTCTATGAGCGCAGTCAGGTCCGCACTCCAGAACCAATTCCTATCGGAGAGGTTGATGCATACTGTGGCTTACACTTTCGGATGGAAGAAGAAGCATTGATAATATTAGACAGAGCAGGTTTTTGAGTAGGAACTCTCCAGAAAGTGGTCTGTCTCACAGAAAAACCTGCAAGGAGGGGATTAATAAGAAGGAAATGGAATAAAAGAGGGGTGTGAAGTCATATTAAATAGAGCTAGCATACCGTGGCTTTTTCCCTCTACCAATCGGCTGTCATGCTTCTCCGAGATCGAGTTATGTTGGGAGTAGCACGCAACAGTGTAATGATCCACTCCAAAATCCTGACTAGGAGTTCAGGCTCTATGAAATCGTTATAAAATAACATACAAAAAGAGGGATTAAGCAAAGGAAGAAACAGTATTGTAGGAAGAAGAAAGGGAAAAATAGTAGAGGTCTTACGAGTGCTATTCCATGCCTTCGGAAATGGCTCGGGCGCAGAACGATGAAGGTAACAGGTCCGTATCATCACAAATCTATGAAGCCATCCTCGATCAAAATCATCCTCCGGATTTGTCACGACCCAACCCCATAGGCCGTGACTAGTGCCCAAGCTGGACACTCGTACACACCAATTAACCATAATCAGTCCACAGCTAGCATAACAAGAACTTATACATACAGAAAAGCAAGGCGTCGCCCCAAAGCTATCACATATGTATATACATCGCAGTCACAACTTTCAACAGATAATATCGCACATAAGCCAGCAAGGCTATCATAACATGTAGTATCCCAAACATATATACATACGCAAGCCGATAAGGCTGCCACGGCGAATGGGATCGCCCAAACCCTAGATCATACAGACACAACTGAACGAAAACTATTCATAACCTACACATATGTCTACAGACCTCTAAGAGTAACGATCGTATCATATGACGGGACAGGGCCCCACCGTACCCCTGCATAGACATGTATATATACAACGAAAGCGTCTGTACCAAAATATAGGCTCCGGAACAAGGGAGCGCTCCAAGATAGCAGAACAGATATCTTAGGCTGGCGGATCACCAGAGCGAGCATACGTACGCGGGCATGAAACGGCCCGAAGAAAGGGGGTCAGTACGAAATATGTACTGAGCATGTAAAGCATGAAATACAGTAAACAGGATCATACGGAAATAAGGAGTATAGAAAATTAGTACAATAACCAGAAAACCATAAGGCTTGCCTCTGAAACATAAATCATGCGTGTCAATATCATATCCAGCCCATTATGGGACTGAGTGACATAAGTAAATAGTCATCATGTACATATACATATAACGTGTCCCGGCCCTCTAGTGAGGGACTCGGTGAGAAATAAGTAAATAATCATCATGTACATATGCATATATAACGTGTCCCGTCCCTCTAGTGAGGGACTCGGTGAATAGAATCATCATATGCCATCCTGGCCGCCATCCCCGTATCATCATATCATCATATCATCATGTCATCATATCATCATATACATATACATATAATGTGTCCCGGCCCTCTAGTGAGGGACTCGGTGAATAATGCGGGGAGTTGTGCACGAGTACGTGTCCGGCCGGGACTCGGTGAAAGAAGTAGCAACGCTTGCGTGAGCGCAGTAGTGAGAAACCATATGCATATAAATCATCTTTTAAGACTCTATAGATAAGTAGACAAATCAACGCTCAAGTATCAAACGATAGTCATGTTAAATCCGTTCTAGATGCCATTAGAGCTGCGTTAAAGAGAATCTTAGGGATCGTAGACATGCATCAAACCAATCCGAGCCCGCCCATGAAAGTTACGGACATTATTCGTTATAGAACCCTCTACGAATGTATCACAGCAATCCGAGGCCATTTATGAAAGTTAGGGACATTATTCATTATAGAACCCCTTTAGAAATAGGGTCTCTTTATACATCACTTACTATCCAATCATACAAAAGACTCAAGGCAATGGCTCGACCATGTGAAGAAGGCTAATATCAAGAAGTGAATAAGAATCGTAGACATGCTCGCAACTTATGAATAGAGTTACCCCGAGGCTCGTATCATATCTTACTTACATCTAAGACATGCCAAAAGAAAGAAAGGATAGGCTTTACATACCTTGTCCGCTTCCTAAGCTAATCTGAACTTAAGTCTCGGGCTTCCTAAGATCTACAATAGCGTCATTAGGCACCAAACATTAGCTATAGGTACTTAGGAATCCAATCCGAAGCTAGCACTTCACTTATAGAAATTTGGGCAACATTTCCTTTATAAATTCAACAAATCCCGAGAATGCAACTCGGCCAAATCATCAACAACAATACCAACAACCATACTAACAACATCAACAACTAATTCAAAACGTATTCTACCGTTAGTAATTCCTTTCTATATAATTCGACGGCATTTCATTTACATTCAAATCAACCACATACAATCAAGCCAACACCAATGGTCACACGCTCAAGTACTAATCCGAGACCATTCAAACAAGACTCGAGAACACTTCAACCAATCCATACAATATTCAAAACAGCCCAACCAACCTACAACATAACCCGAAACCTCCAAACTCAATAAGAACAACAACAACACATTCCTCTCTTCCAAGTTCATGAACTATACCAACAATCCATACGTTAACAACTTCATTCTCATAAATACAAGAAATTATATTAAAATCACATTAGCTTCTAAAACAGCCCACAAATGATCACAACCTCAACTTGAACCATTAAACCTTCATTTTTATCATAGAATCCACAACAACAACAACCCAAAATACTAATTAAATTTAGTTCATTCCTTCTACACAAAACAGCCCATACACGGCTTAACATCAATAGAAATTCATTTCTACACACTACAACACGTTCAAACCATCCATAACACATGTAAAAGAAGATTAAACCTTACCTTTTCCACTTAACTTCTCAACTTGGCTAGGGTTGTAAGTTGCAAAAATGAATGGTTTGATTGCTCCAAAAACTACTCCACGTTAATAAGGACCTTCCAATTGGTTGAAATTCTAGAAGAAAATTATTTTTTTTGATCAATACTTATGGCTTCATGTTTGGCTAGCCCTTGGCCGAATATGGTTCTCCCTTTTTCTCCAAGCTTCTCCAAGTTTCTTAAGTTGAAAATGATGAATATGATGTCTTGCTTGTCATCAATTGTCTACATATATAATTCATACAAGTGGACCATGCCCCACTCATGGCTTGGATCAATCAAATTTGGCCAAGCCATGGGTGGGAGCCCACTCACTCCACACGGCCACTTGTGGCTTGGTTCATGAAATAATTAACTTTTCTTAATTAACTTTTAACCCCTAATCTTCCTTAATACTCCATACCAATAAAATTATAAGCAACTTGTGCCTTAAAACAAAATCGGAGGTCAAAAGTCTCTACCTCATATCCCGAAATAGTCTTGTCCTTAACTTATCGCGGTTAGCTCGGAATATCCCAATGTACAAAATATGGGATATAACAGGATTGACCAAGCAGCTTCTTCCACGAGGGTATAGGTGAACCAACCCTCCTCGGAACACCCTGGAAGCATACAAATGCATTAAGTGATCAAGGTAGAATGCAACTCTGGCCTAGTCTACCAGAATTTAGTTACAGTATACCAGGCGCCAAATTTGAGGAGCCAGCTGACCCATACAAACCCGGTATCGGCGGTAAAAGTCTTCAATGATTTGAGGAATTGGGAGACTGAAACCTATCGTAAAAGAATAGGTGTAAACCATGGAGAAACCCTTAAAGTAATGGTTCATCCTAGCCTCAGAATTAACAACTCAACTTCGGGAGTGAAGTTACAGTCTTCTCGAACTTTGGGGATAGTATCAGTAACCACGAAAGACTCAATTTCCTCAACAGATTGATGATGGTCGACGACGCTAAAATCTTCATGATACTTAAAACCAACAGGGAGGATGTCGGCTGTGAAGGAATTAAGATCAACTTCTTGGCTTGTTGGTGAGATTGGGGCCTTCCCAGAACGACGTCTAGGAGAAAGAGTATTATTCTGAGAAGAGCGATTGGGGGATGAAGAAGCAAACATATTTAGAATCTTGGCAAAAAAGGAAGAGATGAAAATAAGGAAGATTTCAAGAGAGGCTTTTCTTGTTTAAGGAAAAGAAAGATTTGGTTGAATTTGGGATTGATTTCTTGCCTTTTATACATTTAGCTGAGGAAGACGAAGTGTTTGGTCTTCAAAGGGACACAACTTTCCATAAAACGGTTGCTTTATGTTAGTCATCGTGATTAAAAGGTTGCCGGCGCTTTGTAGTAAGTGCATTGAATTCGGATTCGATGGTTCCTTTTCGAACGAACCGTCGGGACAATTCATTTTCCCGCCATTTAGTAGGGATATGCCCGGTGGCATTTCAAATCCACCCCCCGGTGCCAGTTCTCTTCACCGAAGAGGGGGAGAACTGTCTGTATACATGATAAAATATAGCTTGACACATGGCATGACAAGAAAGGAACACATGGCAGTTGAAGGTGAAATGTTGTTTAGTCGTTTAACTTGATCGGAATGAGAGACCCCGGATAACCCCGGAGCAAACTAACCAAGTCAATTGTTTCGAGTCATTAATGAAAGATGAACATTGTGTGACCGGTCCAGGTTTGAAGCGGACGTTATGATTTAGAATTAAGACAGTATTTATTGTCTATTATTACTCATTATTAGAATTTAATCACAGCTTAAGTGCTGGTATATTTGTACTATAAAAGAAGCCTACAGGCCACCAAGAAGCATCATCGAATAATAACAATTTACACACATTCATACTATTCAGCTTTTAGCAATTAAGTTTACTTTATCATTCTTTTGTCTTTGGGTTACCATTGATTCTGCAAGGCCAAAGCAAATAGCTATTCCACCAGAGGAAAACCTATCAAAGGATTCTCTGCAAGGACCAACAAAGCCCAAGCTTATTTAATTCATTATTGCTTTATAATACCTTACAAATTTATACATTCGATTTCTCTAGTCATTATTAGCTTTGTTATTCATTGTTAATAACAAATCAAATCACATATCCTTTAGACACAAATAAATTTAACTGTACTCTTTTTTAGGGTAAACACTTACCACCTGCATTCTAATGATAATTCTAATTTTCCTAATTACTTTTAACAAGCTTATGATGGCAAAAATCAATTTCTAATAATTCCAACGGTTTTGCCATCTTCCAATTTCTTCTTTGCTTTTGATAATAGCTTAGCCAACGGCTTTCTAAATTGCTTTTGTTTGTTATTAATTTTAATGTTATGATATTTAATAGACAAAAAAAAGAGATTATTTTTACATGATTTTCAACACTTTTCTATTCGTAAATGAAAATAAATTAATTTATGGTCACTTAATCCTTAATATTGGATTATCTTAGTCGTAACATGTTTTTCATGTAGGGAAAAAGAAGGAAAAAAAAACATATACCAAGAATATCAATTTCAAATAAGTATTAAGCGGATATAATCTTATATTGTAGTAATATTTTCATACCTCATAAAATAAATAAATATAATAAAATATTATTTAATATTTTTCACGATGATTGAGATTCATAGGAAATAAAGTGTAAAACACGTTTAGAGTTCTATTGCATAGTTCAACTACATGTTTTTTTTTTTTTTTTAATATTAATGCAGTTAAAATTTATTATCTTTTACACAAAAAATTCTAATAAATGAAAAAATTTCTAAATATTGACGTGGCTACGCCCGTATATAGACTAGTAAAATAAAAATACATGCTGAACAGAGGAAAGTCATTTTTATGGTTTGAATGTTATTTAAATTATACAGCCTTATTTATGAGAGATCGATAAAAAATAACATATGAGATCTTTGTTGAAATATTTTTTCCTATTCAAATTCTAACTGTCATAAGCATCACATCCTCTATAGAAATTTATCAAATAGTTACAATGTTATATAATAATTATATTTCAATGAAAGGATATTGCGAAGTATGAATATACTTAACTTTTTAAAAATTGAAATGTACTAAATTGAAACAAAAATAGTGCAACCTTTTAGGAGAAGAGGGAGGAAGGGTACACAGCAGTTAGTTAACTTTTAAACTTTTACCACCTCTCTCTTTTTTTTTTTTTTTTTTCTGACAATAAGATTTGATTAAATGATTATGTAACTTCTTCAATCTTAAATTAGCTCCGGCTATTTTAAAGAACTCTTACATAAATAGTCACACATGTTTTTTGCAGCATGTGAGTTTTGGTTATTTGTTGAATCATTCAATTCTTCATTGCTAGTTGTTATATGCACGTTAATGTCCACCACATTTTTGTAATTATTAGTTTAATATTAGTCGATATTGTCGGTGCCTACACTGTGCTGGCTAATAAGTAATAACGTACTAAGTGTAGGATAATTCTTAAATATTGTGTTTGTTATTTATGAGTATGGCACATAATATGTACAACCAGACGTGTTTAATTACATATTATGATGGTGTCTGTCATCGCAATTGATTATGGTGGCTTGTGGAAAATAAAAAAACATGTTCGTACTGTGGATAAGTGGGATCTTTGTTAATCTCATACATAAGATGGATCCAAAGATGTGTGCTTAGCCTTTTTTAGCATACAATTTTTCTTCTTCTTTTACTTCTAGAAGTTGACCAATAGTGATTCAATTAATTACAAAATGAGGAATCTTAAAGTTAACTAGTTGCTCAACGCAACCACTAATATTTTTTTCTTTTTCTTTCCTTTTCGTTGGAGGAAAACCCGTGAATAACTAGAGGAAAAGAAGAAGATGAGATAGTTTAGTCTTTTTGTGATGTTTACAATTGTTAAAATAATCTAGTAATGTGAAATAAAATTATCACTAAACTGAATTTTCGTTCGGAAATTACAAATTACGTTAGATTCTTAAAATTGTCTTAACTTGATAAGGTTTACCTCCTTTTTAGATTTTGTTTTTTGGTTTTCCAGAGTGGTTAGAATAGTTATTACTCATTGGAACTCCGTTATGTACAGTCAAAAGGCAGGGCATGAGGCGGAGTGTTTACTTAGTATGAAGCGAGGCGTAAGCCTCATAGATCCTTAATATTTTAATTTATATTCTCATAAAATAGCATAATAACACAAAAAAATATAATAAGTATAGTAAATGTTTAATAAAATTAACAAAATTCATATAAATAAAATATCTAGCATATTTTTACAAGTATAAAAAACTGCAATAGTGTTAAAGTTATCATGAGAACAAACCAACTATATCATCTTAACTTTCAAACAATTGAAATATCACAATTTCTTAAAATATATATTATCAAACCACGTATCTTACCTCCCTAAAAGTAAACAATCAATAAACATTACCAATACTATAATTTAAAACATTACTCTTTCATGAATAAATACAAAATTGCTTTCAAATAGCAAATGATATAAGTGTGATAAATTTGAAAGACATAGAACTAAGACATGAAATCTAATAGGAAGTGACGATATAAAATTTGACTGTCTAGCTATTTCAAAAGAATGTTCAAATGATATACATGTCAAGCCCCAAATTTGGAGTGGCGTGACCGACACTCTATGCCAAACTAGGCCTGAGCGAACCACTCTAATATGAAATTCTGGGAAAGTAACCCCCATCTTGAACCGATAAGGCCTACCTGCATACAGACAATACCAACAAGCCGGCGAGGCCGCAATCTGGATATATATAAATACTGACCATCTCGTCTGAACTGGGCACACACACACCCAAAATATATACACAACTGAGCATGCCGACGAGGCTGGTATGATCGTACAAAGCCAACAGTATCCAAACAGACATATACAAGCCGACAAGGCTATCACACAGACACACTATATACATGACTCGTCTACAAGCCTCTAGGGAAAGTATGGCTATACCGTGGACGGACAGGGCCCCGGCCGTACAATTTGTAATCAAAAGGGAGAGACTCCAAAGACCTGGCAACTCCGAAAGAAAAAGGAACCCACCAATCGGCCCGACATCGGATCACGCTAACCTGGGAGATCTATCAATGCAATAGGTCGTGCACGTAGGCATGAATGCGGCGCCCGGCAAAAGGGACGTCAGTACGAAACAATGTACCGAGTATGTAAGACAAATGATAACTGAAACTAAATTGAAACCAATACAATCTGGAGGCCAAAGAATGCCTGGAATATCTCTCTGCTCTGTCTCATATGAAATGCAACACAATACTATCATATGTCTCGGCCCGACCAATTGGCCGTGGCGCCGTAAAATCTCACCGACCCGTCGGCCGAGAACCGTCTGTCTCGGCCGGCCGTCGGCCGGACAAAATAAAAATGTCTCCCGACCAAGTGGCCGGAGCTAAATAAAATGTCTCACTGACCCGTAGGCCAGGGATATCTGTCTCGCTGACCAAGTGTCCAGGCTAAGGAAAAATATATGTATATCATGCATGTGTTGAAAAATACCGGTATTGTAACTTGTCTCTTCTGTCTCTCTATGAACTCAGGGACATAGGGAGGGGATATGGCCCTTCAGAAAGAATAACATAATACTCGGAAACTATGCGACAATATGACAAGCTCTACTTTGACAAATCTCTAGTCATAAGGTTCATTACACATTTCCCTAATATGGAATCATGCCAAGAAAAGAAGGAACAACCTTAACATACCTGGGGCTTACTTCTCGACTTTCCAACCTAGTTCCTGTCTAGTAATCTACATAAGATCATTCGTAGTCTCGTAATCTACATATAAAACCATTCATACCATTTTTAGGCTTATCGTCATATGCTTGTCTTAAGCCTTCAAATTAATTCCTTTTAGAATTTATCGAAATTTGGGCAGCATCTCCTCTGTTTATATCCCTAGCCCAAAATCACAATACCAACAACCAACAACAACAACACTAATATCAAAAACATCATTCTCAATACCAATATGCTCCATAAAATATCCCACATGATGTTTACCCAATTTCTCAATCAACTAATTCATTATACGACTATTTAACCGCTCTATCTTCGTAAGTAAACCTAAATCAATATCAATAAGGAGAGATTCATACCTTGTTCTTACTAGAACAACAATATCTTCAATATTCACCTTGAATCCAAGCCAAGATCCACCGTAATACGATACTATAATCACAATTATACGCTACCCGAGATTCGATTAATATTCCGCTACTCAAAATCACTCCAATCCCTCAATTTTTATGACACACACACCCCTATATATGTGCTGAGCTTTTTGGGGAAATATTTGGGTGAAAAATGAGGGTCTTGGACCTTATATAGTGTCTTGAAGTCGGTGGAAACCGACTTAAAAATTGCTCTGCGCGTTCGCTAGAGTTGCTCAGTGCTCCTCTGCGCGTTCGCTCCGCTCCCGCTGCGCGTTCGCTCCGCTCCCAGGCGCGTTCGCACAGGGTTAATCCCTGCTCTGGCAGTCTGTCTTGAAATGCTCATAACGTTTGATTCCGATGTTAGATCGATGCGCGGTTTATTCCGTTGGAAACTAGGCTTCCTGAACTTCAGTTTAGGCTTTTGTTTCACTTCAAAACTCCTAATATACTAGGAGATATTCCTTTCTCAAGTTAGACCAAAATTATCATACGACACTTTGCCCATGCTTTCTCCAAAGTTCCAACAAACTTAATTTCCTTAATTCACTTGTTCTTCAATCCTTCCATGACCTATTATGTGAACTTAAACCCTCATATCCATAAGATAGGCGCATATAATCTCATATATCTTAGAAAATAACCCCAGCGTCTACAATTGGACAGCTAACACCTACCGAATCTCAACGTACAAAACTCCGAGGTGTAACAATACATCCTCACAATGTTCTCTAATAGTAATTATGCAATTTTGTGGCTCGTTAGTTGAGTTACTTTCAATCTTCATATTTCTATGGATTAAGTGAACTTATATTATTCATTTGTTACATAATTTGAGGACCGCGTGTGTTAATTAGGGAATTTGACACATGATTTTGATTGAAACAGTTGAGCAAGCTCCGAGCGTTAGGCGTATTTAGGGCACAGTCGGGGCTTGGAGCGTAAGTCTCACAAAAGTAAGTCTCGCACGTGAGTCTCAGAGCATTTTGCAAGTGTCCCGCCTAGAGAGAGTCCCAAAAAGGCCTTTTAAAACTGAATGTACCGTAATGGTCATATATAATTCAATGGAAGAATTTTCGTAATTGTGAAGATAAACTCATAATTAATTTGCTCAATTTCAAGAAAAATTGCTATTATTAGAGTCATGATTATAATGAAGACGAGCATACTTATTTAAACAAATCTCTTGTTACTTTTGTTAAAAAGCTAAAACATGCATAGATTCCATTCTATTTTCTTCCAACAAGAGAAAGAACACTAAGAAATTAATTACTCCCTTCGTTCCAAAATAGTTATTATGTTTCACTTTTCGAGAGTTAATTTGACTAATATTCGGAGCTAAATTAGATTAGATTAATTCAATATTTTAAATATTACAATTTTCAAAAAAAAAAAAAAATCAATATTTTAAACTTAAAATTTGGATATTTAAAAAGCTATACAAAATTAGTATAAGTTGCATTTTTTTGCTTCATAGTATATGGTGAAAAAAATACATTTTAAAAGGTTAGTCAAGTTCTTTGACTCTCGAGAAGTTAAACGTGTCAACTATTTTGAAACAAAGGGAGTACATGCTTAAAAAAAAAAAAAGGAAGAAGAAGAAGAAGGTGGTTTATACATGTAGATTTACACCTCTCATGAGTTTTCGCCTAGTCATATTCCTCGATAAATTGAAAATGAAATATGAACATTACTCCAAATTTAATTTTATATACTTCTTTTCATGTTCTTATACCAAAAAAATATTTTCTTAACTTTCAACTCTCTTGATGCCATTTAGCTTTGACAATGAATATTCGTATTTTGATTATTTTTAACATAATTGTCCTTTTCCCCTTTCAAATCATTTAACTAATTATTTAAAAGAAATTTATGTAAATTTTGGATTGATACGGTTAACTCATTTTTTTAGTGATGAATTGGTAATATAAAGTGATATTGCAAATTATGTATCATTTAAAGTCCCTGAATTTAGCACCGAAAGAAGTAGTAAACCATGTTCAGTTTTATTTTCATCCTGACAAGTTTTTGCGTAGATTTAACATTCTAACATTCTTTACCTATTCAATTTACGCATCACCTTAAATAATTAAAAAATAATATATAACCAATAAATATTGTTAAACAATTTCAATTTAAGATTTAAATCGTTGTATATACAGTTTATCTTTTCTTTTCTTCCAAAAGTAATAGCCTGAATTTTAAATATTTTAGTTTAGAATAAGGATATAAAATTAGAAAGAGCATATCGAGTTAAATAGGAGTGCATATAAGACTTCCGTAATTAAATTATGGAGTTTAACGTACAAATCTAACATACATGGCCCATTTTAAGAAAAATAAATAGGACAAGTATCAACTAAAAATTGTACGAGTGGCATTACGTGTTCATTATAACCACCGATTATTTATATCTTAAACAGTTGAAGAAAGGGAAAAGCTAATTTGATTGTTCAACAAACAAAAGAATAATTATATATGGATATACAAGTCGTAGAAGTTATCACATTACTTGCTAATGCACATCTAATTAGGTGTTTAATCATATTGACTTTTCTATAATTACCGTCCCCACCCCGACGTCCATCCCACAAACAAATTCAGTCTAAAACCTTTTGGGAAAAGCCCGAAAAAGGCGCAAATATATACCCTCGTTAAAAAAGTGGTGCGTATACCCCTAACGTCACATAAATAGTGCAAAAATATCCTTTTCGCTGACAGAATTTTTTAAAGAATCATTCAGCATTATTTTTTAATTAAATAAATGTTACATGGCTTTAAAAAATTAAGTCTGCCCATTTTGTTACAAGTAGACTTATTTTTTTAAAGCCACGTGATTTTTTTTTTCTAGTGGGTTGTCTGGTTCGTTTAAGAAAAATATCTCCGTGCCTTTAAAACAAATAAGTCTACCCATTATTTTAAACAAACCACACCGATCCACCAAAAAAAAATTATCACGTGACTTTAAAAAAATAAGTCTACTGAAAAAAATGAATAGACTTATTTTTTTTAAAGTCACGTGATATTTTTTTTATTTAAAAAAACAAATTATATGATTAAAAAAAAATTCTATCAACTAAAAGGATATATTTGCGTCATTTGTGTAACGGCAAAGGTATATATGCACCATTTTTTTGCTTATATCTCTATTTCTATTACAAAGTTGAGAGATATATATGCACTTTTTCCCTTTTAAAATTTAATATATTTGAAATGAGTGTTAAACATATAAATTGGGAATTGAAAGATATCAATGATAGAATATCGTTTTCCCAATAAACGCACCACCATAGGATGTGGTGAAAATTGAGATGGATGTTAACCAGAAAAAAAAAAATTGAGATGGATGAAGTGCGCTCTAAATCTAAATTGACGGGGCCAATAATTTCAAGTACCAATGGCTAAAAAAATAAAAATGAATCGAGCCAACTACTTCCACAGGCCCATGCTGTGGGGGGGGGGGGGCACTGAAGAAAAGCAAACATTTCATAATTGAAGAGGATGCGAGAGCTTTCAAATACTAAACCGACCATAGGGGATATGTTGTGGTTCCTACAAAATTTGAGAGGTGGTCAATGAGCGAAAATTCCTGCATGAAATATATGCAGATAAATTAAAGATCCCCTAAAATCCTTGACGAGGGACCACTATAAGCTATCCTTTAGATGTCTCACAATTACATAGAACAGGATGCTTGTATATATATATATATATATTATACGGACACTCCAATTATGATCTTTTCCGATTGAGCACCTGAACACATTATAAAATATTTCTATTAGATATTTTCAGTTAAAATCTTGCAAAATCTTCTGCACATGTTCTCTCACGCCCATTAGATAGATAAGTTAACTAAATAAGAAGATGCCCGAGGTTTTACTCTTGTTTAGGCTAATGCGTAATATTAAAGGATGTGGAATAGTTTAAGTGCTTAATTTATCTACGTAACGGACGCTTGAGAACACGCGCAAATT
The DNA here is from genome assembly GCF_029784015.1 of Lycium ferocissimum. NCBI lineage: Eukaryota > Viridiplantae > Streptophyta > Magnoliopsida > Solanales > Solanaceae > Lycium > Lycium ferocissimum. The sequence goes on from NC_081346.1 coordinate 44,832,390, forward strand.
CTTTACAAAATTTGAGAGAAAATGTCTAACTCGAATATTTTATCACGTGTTCAAATGCTCAATCAGGATATATCATAGTTCGAGTGTCTAAAAAAAAGTTAATGACAAATTTAAGGTATTGTCGATGTAGTCCACCGTTATAATCTAGGTATTTAGATTTAGTTGGATTATAAATATTTAAAAGGAATTTTTACAACCCATAACTACCTCTAAGACTTATTTATTAGTAATAACTACCTTTTTTTTTAAATTATATTTGGTAGCTTAATTATTTATCAAATTACCATCTATAACTTATTTTTGTAACTGCAGTGTATTTCCCTAAAAATAAGTACCTTTCTCCCACTTACCCACAATCTTTTTTTTTTTCCAAATATTTTTCTCTCACCTATCAAATTTATTTTCTCCCTCACCCCTCTTTCTCTCTCTGTTCCATCTCACAGTCTTTTAAATTGATTTTCTCACCTACCAAATTTATTTTCTCCCTCACCCTCTTTCTCTCTCTCCGTTCCATCTCCTAGTCTTTTAAATTGATTTTCTCTCACCTACCAAATTTATTTTCTCCTCACCCTCTTTCTCTCTCGGTTGGCGCACACGTAGAGATTATGGAAGTAGAATTTTCTTCACGATGCGGACTCAGGCGTGGCTTCCAGTTAATTGCGATGGCGTTCATCTCCTTCGATTCCTCTCAAAAAAGAAGAACGTTGGGAATTGCTCCAGTTGAAGATATTCCCAAAAGAAAGTTGTCCTTTGGAAGAACTAATTGAAATTGGATACATAATTACAGAAAAGTGCCAAGGCCTTCCTCTTTTTGTTGTTCTAGTTGCTGGACTTCTATCAAAGATAGAAAGATCTAGAGATTGTTGGGAAAAGTTTGAGCTAAATTTGAGTTCAAAACAGTTGATGGACTTAGTAGATATGAGCTATCAAAATTTACATCCACTCAAGTCATCCCACGCTTCTAACTAGTCGATTAGTCTTTATCTCGGATAGCGTCCTTTTTGTAGCAATACGAGACGACTCGCTTCTTCCCATGAGAACACCATTAATGAGAGTTGTGGAGCTTCATGCCCACCAAGTGTTTGATAAAATGTTCCAAAGATATATATTTCAATGTATTTCTGTGTATTAACAAACAATATATTTTAGTATATTATTTCGCTGTATTTCAATGTATTTATCTTTTTTTGGTGTAAATATAGTGAATGTTGCAAATATAAAGCCGATTTTTACTACACTTTGTTTTCAAGACTTTTGTATTTCGCTGTATTTCAATGTATTTCTGCATTTTGTATTTCTAATTTGTAAACGATTTTCGATATATTTCATTGTATTCCATTTTATAAACGCATACTACAACTTTATATTTCTTAAACAATTAACCATATTTCATTATATTTCAATGTATATTTTTCAGTGATAAAAGTTGAGAGAGATACATAAGCTTTTATGGAAGAACAACCGTTATGCGTGATTTATGGGAAGGTTTAAATTGAATCCCATAATTTTTTTTTTTTAAATGTTCCATAAATAGGGCCTGATTTTACTCTTCAGTGATTTGTGTGAAATATGGTTGATTTAATTTGACTTACTATTTAAAAAAGAAAAGAATATTATGTTTAAAAAATATAACCTATTTTTCTCTCAATTTTAAAAAAAAATATGTTCCAAAAATAGAGCCTAAATTTACTCTAACGTGTTTTGTATTTTACTGCTGTATTTATTTATATTTCACTGTATTTAAAAATACGATACAACTGAAATACAAATTTAAAAGATACGAATTGTAAATATTCAACTGTAGAATATAACTGGGCTAAGCCTATTAAAAGATAGCCTATTTCATTTGTGTAAGTTTTTACACCCATACATGTCGACAGCTTCACATCCGTTATTTTCACTATACACTCCGGTCGTTGTACTAAATATAATTGCGATACATACCACATGTGGTTCTTGGATATTTTTGAATCTCTTAGATGAAGAAATATTCATGCATGAATACGACTTCTCGAGTTGGAGCCACATTACAAGTATGTTGTCACCTTAGGCTTAGTCCCTATTCATCTTTTCTTTTGATGTTTACATGCTTAGCTATCCCCTTTTTTTCTCTTCTCTTTCCCTTCCTTTCCCCACTATTTCGAAACGTTATTGTTAATACATAATTCAAGGAATAAATGAAGTTATCCTATTTCTGTCTCATTTTTTTTTTTTGGTCACAAATGAGCAGTCGATTGGAGATATAAATTAGACCAATTGGTTTCAATCAAGGAACTAAGGTCATAGCCTTTTAACTTTTAAGGAGTAATAACTAGCTAGTGTTGTGAGAATTAGGTGTAGGATTAATTAACCTTCTATCTCTTAAAACACTTCTAGAAATAAAATTGCCGTGTTTATGTGGAATAATATCTAGTGCCCGAATATTGTTTCCTTATCGATTTTTCTCATTCATATTTTCTTTGATTAATGAATTTGAGCATAGACGTCTTCCTATTGTTTACCCTTAAAAATGGATAACAATTAAATTTATACGCGGTTCAAAGGATATGCGATTTAATATAATACGAATGATTGTAAAGCAATAAATAATAATGCAAAATCGAGTAAGAACAATCAAACCACAGCAAAACAACGATTGATTTTGGGAAGCAACTGATCGGTAGGCTCGGGTCCTCTGAACGGAGCTCGATTTACAGTGACCAATGAACAATTATTTGACACTTAGAGAGAATAATGAACACTTAGAATCAAATTGTATTGCTTAGGATGTTTTTGCATATCCAAGATCTGGTCAAAAGAAAAGGGGGCCCTCCTCTTTATATAGTAGAGGAGTCCTAACCCTAGTACAAGTCTAAATAAGGTAAAAAATCTTCAGTAACTGATGAGCGAGATCGGCGCCGCCATATCCGGCTGATGGCGGATATTTCGGATCCTCGCTTATCATGACTAACCGCCTTCCCCTCTTATCTCGGTATCTAGCTCCAACCGTACTCAACGACTCGGGACCAGATGTGGTCGGTCTGGCTACGATCCATCGCTTAACTTTGACCCCGATTGGGACTCGTCCGATCCAGTAATGACCATCATGATCTTAATTTTCTTGTCGGGAAACCGAGGATACCCTTGCCTCGGTTTTGCCCGTATACATATAGTCCCCATTTTCTCCGATGAGGTATTAACTTCGGGAAATGGATCCATAGCCGAGTAGGCCGTACCTAGTCGCCTAGGAAAAGACATTCCTATCAAAATCCTTGCACTCGCCCGATGTTAGTTCATAATTATTTCGGTACCTTTAACCGTCTTGAGAATCCCCCTTGTCGAACTCTTAAATCTTTCAAAACTTTTGTACTTCCCACTAAATAAAAGCCCATATCTTCTTCTTGCCATGCACTTGAACTAAAACTCCTACTCATCCTCTCAACGAGAAAAAACCTTTGCTTGCAACTGCCAAGTTCTCGTTCTCTTCTGAGTTGTGTCTTAAACCATTATTTTTCACCGCTTGACACTACGCTTTATTCTTGGGCATGACTTCTCTACCGTTGCTAACCCAAAGTGCGGACCATTCTTTGTCACCGCCCTTGTCAGCGATAGGAGCGACCAGCCCTGAGGAAGAGTTAGAGTTTCTTGCTGCGGACATTCTTCCTGCCGGCTTCAAGTATGCGAACGATTGTAAAATATCTTCTCATCTTGATTCTGTGGAGAAATTCGAATCCTTTATGGATGATGCCACCATCCCCACTGTTCGGAATGATTGTAACCTCGGTGCGGATGTTGACATCCGCCCTGTTGAAAGCGGGGTAAGGATCAATCATCATGTTATTGGTTATTCGATGATCTATACCTACCCTTTTACCATCAGATTTTCTCTTCCCATTCCTCAAGTGATTAAGGACTTCTGTAGTTGATTGGCCAAATTGCTCCACAGATTTGGAGGCTCGTGTACTGCCTCGAAATTTTAGCCAACATAGTTAGGGTTGCTCTTACCCTCGACCATTTGATTCATATTTACGTTCCCTCGGTAATCCGAGGAGGTATAGTTCATTTTCTCCCCCGTGAACTGGAGGTCTCATAGATCCAGAAGATGACTATGATAGGGGATGGCTACATCGGTTCGTGATGATTTGCACGGACCAACTCCACCCTTTCGTATCTATAGATTTCCCAGAAACGTGGAATTCCACCCCGAATACGATCGAACCTGAGCTCGTAATCACTATTTTTAAATGGGTGGTTGCTCTTTTAGGCGCCTCTCGTAACGTGGGCCGTTGGGGGAGCATGGTACCCGAAGGGTGGAAAGGCAAGAACCATGGTAATTTTCAATCTATTTGTGGAATTCCTTAGTTTTTCGATTTTATATTCTAACCTTGACTCTTCGGTTTTCAAGGCTCCCGACGAAAAGGTCTTCAAAAGGAAAGAATATTGTCGAAGAGGGTGCCAAGGATACCATTGGGGGAAGAAGGACTACATCCAAGGTCGGTGAAAACATCCAGTCGAAGAGTCTCTACAAGCACCTCAACCGTACCCTCAGGGATAGGCTCTCGGGTCAGATCGTGCCTTCTCTTGGAGACTCAACGGGAAATACCTCGTGATGGATGGACCACCCCCGATGATCGTTCTCGATGAGGAGGATCTACCGGAACCAAACAGCCCTGGTTTTGCTATTCCCGAGGATAATTCCGGGATCATTTAGCTGATGCTTAATATTGTATTAGTACCCTAGGGTATAGGCCGAAGTTTTCAACCTTCGGTTCACTATACTAGTTTGGGATTCCTTCTTGTTTCTAGTTTAGGATCATAAGTTAGGCCTTTTTGTTTTGTGGAACTAATGTAACCGAGGAAATCGGAAATTCGTTATATGAAGAAAATTAGCAGAACTTGTGGACTGGCCTTTTACTAGTTTTTATTGAGTCCAGTTGGCTTTTATCCTCCATTTAATTTTTCTTCTTCGTCCACACTTCCGTTATGTCGAACTCATGGTTACCTTGTCCTGTAAGTTTTGAAACAATGCGGGAAAAGTCAAAACGTCTTATCAACGGCCCCCATGTTTATCTGCTTCTTATTCTATTATCACGACCAAACCGGAGGGCCATCACGGGCACCCGGAGCTATCCCACCGGGCACCTCTCATCATACTTTCACAATCATATCTAGGTGAGCCACATGGCCTGCTAACAACCTCTACGTATCAATAATACCATTTCCATTGGGCTAAGGCACTTTTATATCAACATTAACAAACATGCCCATATACATATATACAAGTCGACGAGGCTGACAAAATGATATATAAAATATGAGCCGATAAGGCTAAAAGACATCTAACTGTACACAACTGTCTACAAGCCTCTAAGAAGAGCATGTAACATCATATAGACAGGACAGGGCCCCGACATTCCCATATGTATATACACAAAAGAATAGTACAACTTGTTTGCAGCTCTCCGAATCAAATAGAGCTCCTAAGGTCTCGGATAAGCGGCCTAAGGATCAAGCCTATCTCCCTGTCCACCTGCGGGCATGGTGCAACGTCTACAAACAAAAGGAAGTCAGTACGAATAATGTACTGAGTATGTAAGGCATAATCAATAACATAATAGAAGCATGAAGAGTAACATAAGATGGAAGAGTCATAGGGATGATAGAGCCTTTTATACCTCTAGCGACGTTCATCATATTTACTTACCCTTTTTCTAATGGAAACCTTCCATTACATACACTTACAGATATAGTAGTACTATACCCGACCATAGAGGTTCGGTGTTTTACATACCCGACCATAACAAGGCTCGGTGTTATACATACCTGGCCCTACCAAGGCTCAGTGTTATCCGTACCCAACAGCAGTGGTGCGCGCGCAATATACATCATACCCGAGCACATAGGCTCGATGTTACATACTGGCCATACATACATACTTACCTATACACGTAGGAGTACTTACGTAGCGTCAACATTATCATCGTCCATATATTTTTCTTTAGAGGGTCAACTATTATAGAATGAGACCAATGGTATCATGAGGATATCAAGAACTATGAGCCCTTGTGATTCTAGGAATGAAATCATCATGGAAGACATTATGGATTTCACATGAAGGTATACGATAAATGGGAACATGCCTTAAGAAGAAGGGTTAGCCTTACATACCTTTTCGTCGCCTTAACTACTTAACGTTCCTCTCCAAAGCTTGAGAGATCTACATTTAAAAGGATTCATACCATGGTTAAGTCTTAAAGACACTCTTAAATTCAAACTAGAATAATTCATGAGTTAATGAAAATTGGGCAGCATTTCCCCTATTTCATCGACTTCCACCATATCGCAAAAGAACTCCCCAACAACTATAATAACATCTACAATATCATAATCAAGTAATCATATTCCATTAAGTCTCAAAATTCATTCTCCTATTCAATTTATATCAACAACTTTACACCAACCTTTTGCACAATTGCATACAACACTTCCTTGTCATTATTATCACCCTTCACAACAAGATTATACTCATAGAATTCTAAGAATCATATCTCAAGCTAATTTACCACTCAAAATATCATTAATTCTACTTTTGAGCTTCATTTTCTACTTTCTTCCCTCACCCAAGTTATTCAACAACCAAGCATGCTTAAAAATATGAAATAGACATGAAAACTAACCTTTTATCTCATAGGAATGAGCTTTGGATCAAGTTACCAACTTGTATGAAAAAACCACAGCTTCAATACCAAAGAAATTCTTTGAAGTCTACCAAGCCTAGTGAGTCTCCGTCACATGGATATCTTGATTCTTGCTATTTGATCTTTGATTTCTCTTGGGTTTGAGTGGAATATGCTTGGGATAAAGTTCTAGAGCTTTTAAGAGTTTGGGAGAAGTGGGAAATGAAAAATAAGACAAGGGTCGTCCATATATATAAAAAGAAAAAAAACTGGCCCGACCGATTCATACGGCCATTTATACGGTCCGTATAACTTATATGGTCTATATAAATGGATCGTATAATCCCACCATGGGATTAACCTTCACTGGAATGGTTATACGGACCATTATACGGGCCGTATAAGTTATACGATTTGTATAAGTAGCCGTATAACCCAAATTTTTTCGAAACTTTCTCTCGTAATTCATTCAACCTCCAATCCTTATGGAACCTAATTGACACTTATATAACACTTCATTAACCATCTAAGAAGCCTTATAGCTCCTCCTCAAGACATTACTAAATAAATATTAGCTCAATTATTGCGAAAACCTTTCCAAACATGACTCGCATTTCACTTTCTTTGACGAACTTAGTTCCACCGATTCATATGACTTCAAAATCTTGTGGTACGCTCTTTAAGCTATTTAATACTCTCCTTAATCTCATAAGGACTTCATATTCACCTTAAGCTCACTTTAGTCCACTCACAATGCAACAAGTCCAAAATCCCCGAGATGTAACATCTATCTCGGCGCTCTTAGTCTGTTCAGGCTACAATCTGTCATGATCGATATTCGATCAACTCAACCACCTCTGGGTTCGGTTGAATCAATGTAGATATTTGTCCTTGACCATGTTGAAGTCTCGACTACGGGACCCTCGGTCCAAGTCTTTACATAACTTCGATCTCACCCGTATGCATGTGTGCAGATAACTCGAAATGATGGGAAGTAGAAGTAGATTCGGTTCCTTCCCCTGTAAGTTTCCTATAAGTTGATAAGATCAAACGTCCCATCCGTCGCATCGTTCTGACATCAGCCATGAGTCATATCCCGGTTGGTTGAACCGACGGTTATGGAATGGCAACCGTCTCGGCCTCTCCCTATAAAAGGTAAACCTTCCCTTTCATTTTTTTTTACTTTCAGAATTTTCACTCTCCAAACTTACCATCGTGCCTTTGAATACCCAAACCTTCATACATTCATACATTCATTTCCAAACCTTTAAAAAATCTACCCAGATCTTTAAACCATCATATCAAAACCTTCAAACCTTGTTATTTTCGGAACAATGGCTAAATCTTCAAAAGCCAAAACCGATGAGTCTTCCTCGGCTCCAAAATCAGAATCGAAACTATCTGATTATGTTCCATCTGATTACGTCACAACTAAGGATTTTAAGGTCGAGAGGCCTTCTCAGCAAGGGGATCGGGGTGCTGAAATATCGGACTACATATGCACGATTCCCCCAAATAAACTCGAGCAGGTCAAGAAGGACCAAGGGGAAGACAAAGAGGTCATTATTCTTGAGCGTGATGAAGCCATCACGACCCATGCGGAGGGGTACCTGAGTGTTTACACATACCCCTTCACATTTGGTCCACTCGACACGGTGGTCGTGGAATTTTGTAGGAGGTATGAGATCTGTCTCGGTCAGATCCACCCCTCATTTTGGAGGATCGTTACACTCCTCCGTTATTTTGCGAATAACGTGGAAGAATATTTCACGATCGACCACCTTCTCCGGTTGTATATTCCTCGGGTATTTCGGGGTGGTATGATTAAGCTCGCACCACGAGCAAGGAAAGCTCCCTTTTCCAGCCTCGATGAGGATAGAAATCGAGGTTGGCAGGGAAGATTCGTCCGAGTAAGGACCGAGGATATGATCCCTGCTGACAAGCTGCCGTTTCTCGAGAAGTGGAACCCGAACCATGAGTGAATTATATTTCCCAACAACTAAGTGGTTTCTCTGAAGTTTCATTTCTGATTTTTAACTTTGTTCATATGTTTGCAGCCCTTCCTCGAACCCTCAATGCGGTTGCTGACTTGGAGGAATGGATCGGGAAAATTTGTAGTTAGCTTATTTACGCCGAATGTAATTGGTGTTCACTTTCCAAAGGAAGATGGGAAGCCGAGAATCATGGTGAGTGTTTGACCAAGGTGCTATTTTATCTCCTCTTATATTATGCCATACTTCATTTAACATTTTGTTCTTTTTTTCTTTGCAGGCCTCTCAAAGGCCACCAAGATCCGAGGGCAGGATGAAGAAGAGGCTTTGGAAGACGAAGCCGATGCTCCCTCTCTCCCCCAGCCCGATGTTGAGGCCACCAAGAAAGAGAGGGATGAAAAGAAGAAGAGACGGTCCTCCGAATCCTTCGATGCTCCTTCCAAGAGTAGAAAGAAGCCAAGGCTTACCCTTAAGGAGGCTTCTAAAAAAGATATTAGGGCCCGGGTTCTGGACCCCGAGGCCATTGAACAACTCAAGAATCATTCTGATGATAAGGTCCTCGTGCTTGTCAGGCATCGGTCTTCTAAGGAAAACACCAACCAAGAGCTGAAAATCTCAAAAGAAACCATTCCACCGTTGGTGGAAAGCACAAACCAAGAGCCGTCAGGCTCGAAAAATGATATCCTGACACCGGTGGCTTTGGAAACCATCGGGTTGGGAGTGGGAGTCCCCGAACTACCGTGCCTTCTTCCGCTCGAAGGACGGGGAAGGAGCCAGCCACAACAGCCAGTTCAAGGGCAACTTCTATCGGCCCGGGCTCGAAGGTACCTTACATTCCACCTTTATATGGTATAGGTTATGTCCTTCCCATACAAGTTGTAGCTTCGGCTGAGACCATTATTTGCATACAGGACTTGCCGCCTCGATTAATGGCCGCTCGATCCGAGAGCCCAAAAGCTAAAGGCAAAATGACCGAGGAACCCGTAGTGTTGGAAGATGCTGTTGGTCATTCACCCGATATACATGCTATCACGATCGAGGGCCACTGTGGATCGGCCATCTACCCATCCCTGTAGCCGATCGATTTAGGGTTAACTCTGGTCCTCGATTAGAGAAAAATTTTTCGGCCCTGAGCATAGACCCTAAACGAAAAAAGATGAGTCTCGTTTATTGTGTTGGCTGATCTGAACATGTTATCTGGGCCGATCGAGGTGGCCAGTTATCTGTATCCTCTAGTGATCGCAGAGGATCAGAGGAAGATGAATAAGGTCGATGCCTCCTGTCTTTGTAATGAGGCTCAACAGGCCATAAACCGGGTACATCCCCTTCTTTTATTTTGTACTTAGCTTTATTTCCCTTTCTCATTCTAACTATTGCTCCCTTTCGATTTCAGGCCTCCGTGCTTCATCATGAAAGCTTTTACCGACTGAAGATGGAAGTTGACCATCTTAAGGATTAGCTCGAGAAGCAAACTCGGGAGATGGAATCACTCAGAAAGCTCTACGAGCAAAGTCAAGAGTTTATCTCGAGCTTATCCGACCCTTCCACTCTTCAGTCCGATTTGAAGATGGCCCGGAATAAGGCCATTGAAGCCAGACGGGAACATGACCTCCTAGCAGGGAAGGTAAGGGCTTTTGAAGTTCATAATAAATGGTTAATAGCCGATGCTAACGCTATCCCTTCTTAGGCCCGGGAGTATGTAACCCAGATCGACTATCTTCGGATGGAGCTTAACGAGATTAAGCCAGAGCTCGAGGCCTTTAAGGGAAAAATGGATGGTGTTGCTTCCGAGTGAGATGCTCTTAAGGAAAACTTGACGTCAGCTGAGGATCAGCTCCATGTGATGACGGACAAGGCTGATAAAAGGTTAAAGCTTATTGAAGAACTTTGATTGGAACTTGCCTCGGCCGAATCAGAGCGGGATAATCTTGGCCGTGTTAACATCGATCTGTAGGCCAAATATAATGAAGCCTTGGACAGAATCTCGAGTCTTAATGGCATGCTAGCTCAATACAAAGCCGATGTAACTGCGGCCGAGAAAAAGAGCGACAATAAGGCCGAGTACATGCAGTGTCTATCCCGAAGGGAGGCTTTAGAAGACATTTATGCTAGTGGGGTGGACTTATTGGACCAGATCAAAGAGGCCAAGAGGCTCGAGGAGGAGGCGAAGGCCATGAATGATCCCGAGGGGTCGGACAGTGACCTCAAATAGGAGGAGGGTGATGCCGAGGGCTTGGATGAAGATCAGTCTTAGGAGCCTTAGATTTCCTTTTGCTTTGTGAAATTCAAGGCCGTTTTCTGAACCTTTGTAAATATTTGACAGAGATATATATATAAGAAAGCTTTTGCCTGGTTTTGTTCACCGTTTTTCATTTCATTATATTCCTTTATCTTCTGTGTTTAAGAATTAGAATAACCATTGACTTGGTTTAGGACTTGTCCGATATGCACTATTGCCTTAGCATGTGTTATTTCCTTAGCAAAAATAAAATTTAAAGTGGTAGTGACTCAGTCTCGAGTGTTACCGACATGATATTACCTTAGTACCGAATTTCAGATACTGAGGTTATTTGTTAACTGTTGACAAGTTAATGAATATGTAGCATGCAAGAGCCTTATTTTTCTGTTTACGACCTCAGACGTCTCTGAGTCGCATTGTGTGATCGAGTCGAAATCTCATTGACCTCGGACCTCGTTTTGACCGTAGTCGACTAAACAAGTTGAGTTGTATTTTTAGGATTTTTAGATCGTAGTCTTTAACAATTTAGACCGTACTCCTTTATATTTTTGACTGTAGTCCTTTAACAATTTAGGTCATAGTCCTTTATATTTTAGATCGCAGTCCTTTAACAGCTTAGGCATTTAGCCTTTAGTTTGCACATTTCGGATATTTGGGGGTGCAATAAAATGTAATATTAACGCAAAAGAATAGTGACAGCCAAAATGGTACTTTGAAAATTTTCCAAGTTTATTGATCTATCCAATACAAGATTACAATAGTTGTCGTGGCAATGAAAAACTAATCGGGCACGATTCAATCGACCGTTTGGTCATTACAAAAAATTCTATCGTTCAAGCCTTGGCTTTGAATAGGTATCGATTTGCCCGGGGTATGATAGTCCCCCAGTACTAGAGTATGAAGTATGAGGGCTCGAGTAGTATTAATCTGACGTGGGTAGTCCCTAGTCCCTGGTTCGTGATCGGTCATCCTAATTTTAGTAGTACGTTGTACGACGCTGCCTCATTAAAAACCTTGCTGAAAAACCCACCTCGAGACAAAACCGGTCGAAGGGAAAAAGAGTGCAGCACGTGCTTTCAGTCCTAAGTCTACGACTTCTCAACTTCCATTGTGCTGCTTTCACGCCCCAAATCTAGAGTGGCATGACCGGCACTCGATTCCAAACTAGGCCCGAGCGAACCACTCTAAATCTGAAACTTAGAGGAGTAACCCCGACCTAAATCGGTAAGGCCTACCTGCACACAAACAACACCAACAAGCTGGAAAGGCCGCTATCTAGATATATGTATAAATAACGACTATCTCGTCTGCACAGGGCATACACACCCAAAATATATATACAGCTGAGCAAGTCGATGAGACTGCTATAATCGTACAAACCCAACAGTATCCAACAAGGCTATCACACTGACACACTATATACAGGACTCGTCTACAAGCCTCTAGGGAGATGTGTGACTGTACCATACAATCTGGAATCAAAGAGGAAAACTCTAAAGTACCTGGCAACTCCGAACAGAAAGGGAGCTCACCAATCGGTCGATGTCGAGATCGCCTATGGAGAGGTCTATCAATATGTCGATCCGTACCGCAGCATGAATGCAAAGTGCCCCACAGGGTGCGGGACATCAGTACGAAATAATGTACTGAGTATGTAAGGCAACGATAACTGAAACTGAACAGGAAACGATACAATCTGGAGGCCAAAAAATGCCCTGAACATCTCTCCAAACCTGTCTCATATGATATGCAATATAATACTATTATATATATTCACCGACCAAGTGGCGTGCAACCACGAAAACCACCGGCAAAGTAGCCGTGCAATATGTCTCGACCGATTCGTCGGCCAAGCAATCTTTCGATCGACCCGTAGGCGCATATCCTGCCCGACCGACCCGTAGACGCATATTCGCCACCGACCCGTAGGCCGTGCAAATAAAATATCTCACCGACCAAGTGGCTGGGCTAAAGAATATATATATATATATATATATATATATATATATATATATATATATATATATATATATATATATATATATATCATGCAAAAGATATATCGTACGTATGTTGAAAAACACCGGCTTTTTTT
>NC_081346.1:44845470-44859131 GCF_029784015.1 Lycium ferocissimum
TTTTCCCCCACCCCCCAATTTTTCCCTACATTCAAAACTTAAATTTTTTCCATCGGTGGGCCATAATCTCAATATCCTAAAAGGGTACCCCGGTTCCAAAGTTACACGGCACCCAATGAATTTTAACGTAACAAATTAGAGGTATCCCGGGCTACCTTCGACATCCTTCGATGTATCCCCGAGGTTGACTTAAAAGAAGGGAAAAGGTAAAAATTGTCACCTTGCAATAGTTATTTGGGGGACATTCTAGTTGTTTGGAAGTTGTTTTCCATTTTTGATTCGAGTTGATAGGAGCCTTTCCGGTTATGGTGGTGACTGCATATGATCCTTCCCAATTCGAGCCCAATTTCCGCCATGGGGGTTCTTAGTGTGGAGTGTGATTTTTCACGGGACCAGGTCCCCAATCTGAAAATGCCTATGATTGGCCCTCCTGTTATAGTATCTTTGCATCCTTTGCTTTTGGGTCGCTATTGGACATAGGCCTTTCTTTTTTCATACTAGATTTAGACCGGTGGTCGTTGCTTCGTGGTTTGATATCTCTGTGGCGTCTTTGAAACCTTAAGCTTAGTTCACCAACCTCGACGGGTATTAGCGCTTCAGCTCCATTCACTAGGGAGGGCAGTGTTTCCCCGGTGCTGGATCTTACAGTTGTACGATACGCCCACAAGACCTCAGGTAAAATCTTCTTCCACCTGTGCTTAGACCCAATTAGCTTTTTCTTCAGGTTCTGCAATATGATTTTGTTTGTTGATTCAGCTTGACCATTCGCACTTGGATGATATAGGGTTGACAAGATCTTTTTGATCTTATATTCTTCAAAGAACTTGCTGACTTTGCTATCTATGAACTGCTTCCCGTTATCACATGCAATTTGCGGGTATCCGACAACTTAGACGAGATTATGTGGTCATATATTAAGTCGATGACTTCCTTTTCTCTAACCTTCTCAAATGCTTGTGCTTCAACCCACTTAGAAAAATAGTCAGTCATAAGTAAAATACAGTGTGCCTTACCCGGGGCCCAGGGCAAAGGCCTACTATGCCCATTCCCCATTTCATGAATGGCCATGGAGAAAGGACCAGATGGAGCTTCTCTCCCAGTTGATGTATCGAGGGAGCGTATCTTTGGCACTCGTTGCATTTTTGGACGAAGGCTTTTGCGTCTTTCTCTATCTCGTTCCAATAGTACCTAGCTCTGATCAGCTTGCGTATCAGCAAATCGGCTCCCGAGTGGTTTTCACAAGTCCTCTCGTGAACTACTCTCATGGCGTAGTTGGTTTCTTCTGTCCCCAAACACCTTGCCATGGGATCGTAAAACAACCTTTAGTATAACTGGTCGTCGACCAAGCAAAATCTGGCTGACTTGGCTCAAAGGGCCCTCGATTCTTTAGGATCGGATGACAGTTTCCTTGTTTCAAGGTAATCTATATATTTGTTCCTCCAATCCCAAGTCAAGCTTGTCGAGTTTACTTCAGCATGGCCGGTTTTGATTACCGAACTCATCAACTGCACCACTGCTCCAGAATTGAATCCTTTCGATTCTACCAATGAGCCCAAGTTTGCCAAGGCGTCGGCCTCATTACTTTGATCTCGAGGTACGTGCTCAAGCGTCCATTCTTTGAATCGATTTAGTACCACCTATAATTTTTCTAGATATCTCCGCATCCGGTCGTCCTTAACTTTGAATGTACCATTTACCTGATTGACCACTAGGAGGGAATCTCACTTGGCCTCAATGATCTCGGCTCCCAAGCCTTTGGCCAGTTCTAAACCTGCAATCATAGCCTCGTATTTGGCTTCGTTGTTAGTCAAATTAACAGATCTAGTAGATTGCCTTATTACATTACCAGTGGGTCGTTTAAGAATAATCCCCAACCCGGAAGCCCAACCCGGACCCTTTCACATTGGAAGCACTGTCTGTGAATAAGGTCCAAACCCCCAAACTAGTCCCTGAGGTAAGGAGTAATTCTTTATCGACCTCGGGGATAATGGCCGGTGTAAATTCGGCCACGAAGTCCACTAGTATTTAGGATTTGATAGCAGTTCGGGGTTTATATTCAATATCGTACCCGCTAATCTCGACAGCCCATTTTGCTAACCGGCCGGAGAGTTCGAGTTTATGCATAACATTCCTTAAGGGGTATGACGTTACGACGCATAGGGGATGACACTGAAAGTAAGGTTTTAACTTTCTAGATGCACTCTATAAAGCAAGTTCTAATTTTTCTAAGTGTGGGTACCTGGTTTCAGCGTCACCTAAAGTCCTTCTTACGTAATAAATTGGGTATTGCGTACCTTCTTCTTCTCGAACCAGGACGCCACTTACCGCTATCTCAGATACCGCCAAGTACAGGTATAACTGCTTGTTTGCTTTTGGTGTGTGTAGCAAAGGTGGGCTCGATAAATACCTCTTGAGTTCTGCTAAAGCCTTCTGACACTCGGGGGTCCAGGCGAAGTCGGTCTTTTTCTTCAGCAATGAGAAAAATCGATGACTTTTATCCGAGGATCTGGAGATGAAGCGGCTTAGTGCAGCTATCCGCCCGGTCAATCTTTGCACCCCTTTGATGTCGTCTATAACGTCTATATCTTCTATTGCTTTTATCTTGTCCGGGTTGATCTCGATCCCTCGATTCGACACCATGAATCCAAGAAACTTGCCCGAGCCGACACCGAAGGCATATTTTTTTGGGTTCAGCTTCATGTTGTAATTCCTTAATATGTCGAAAGTTTCCTACAAATATGTTAAATGGCCCCCTGCTCGCAGGGACTTAACAACCATGTCATCTATATAAACTTGCATTGATTTTCCTATTTGGTGTTTGAACATGCGGTTGACTAGGCGTTGATAAGTGGCACCAGCATTTTTCAAGCCGAAAGGCATTACATTATAACAATATGTGCCAAACCTAGTCATAAAAGAAGTTTTTTCTCGGTCTTCCGGGTCCATCTGTATTTGCTTGTACCCGAAGTAGGCATCGAGGAAACTCAATACCTCGTGACCTGCCATAGCGTCGATCATACGATCGATGCTGCGCAAAGGAAATGAATCCTTCGGGCATGCCGTAGTTAAATCTTTCTAGTCTATGCACATTCTGAACTTGTTTCTCTTTTTAGGTACGACTACTATATTAGCTAACCAATCTAGGTACTTAACTTCCTGAATGGATCCTATTTTAAGGAGTTTAGATACCTCATCTTTGATGAACGCATGCTTGACTTCGGGCTGTGGCCCTCTTTTTTGTTTAACTGGAGGGAAACTTAGGTCCAGACTCAGCTTATGAGTTGTCACCTCCAGCAGGATATATGTCATGTCTAAATGGGACCAGGCAAAGCAATAGGAGTTATTTTTAAGAAAGTCAATAAATTTTTTCCTGAGCTCGGAGGTTAACCCCATGCTCAAGTATACCTTCCTGTCCAGTAGATGAATGAACAGTACAATTTGCTCAAGTTCCTCGACCGTTGACTTAGCAGCGTCTGAATCATCGGGTATCACGAAGGATCTCGGGACCCCAAAGTCAATTTCTTCATCTTGTGCATTCCTTTCCCGATCTTTCAGGGACACCGAGATTGGGGCCTGTGATTGCTATTTGGCGTCTTCCCCTTTGTTTGACTTCCCGTCCTTCAACACCGGAGCCTTAACTGCCAAAATCGCTTCCTTGATCGCGAACAATTCCTTTGCGACTTGCTGCTCACGATGAACGATTTTGATCCCTTATAGGGTCGGGAACTTTAACGCTTGGTGCAGAATTGAGGGCACCACTCTCATGTTGTGAATCCATGGTCTTCCAAATAATGCATTGTATCCCATGTCTCCTTCTTTCACGTAAAACTTGGTCTGCTGCATAGTTCCAACTGTGTTGACCGGTAAGGTGATTTCACCATTCGTCATTTCACAGGCCATATTGAACCCGTTGAGGACTTGAACTGCTGGCACGATCTGGTCTAGTAGTTCCAGTTGCTCGATGACTCTCCATCGGATGATATTAGCCGAGCTACCTGGATCAATCAATACATGTTTAAGTCTAAATTTATTAACAAGGATAGATACTACCAGTGCATCATTGTGGGGCTGAACGATGCCTCCTATATCCTCATCGTTGAACGAGATGGGACTCTCGGGGTCATAACTCTGTGTATGTTTTTCCCTAGTGATTGAAACTTTGGTGCGTTTCATTATTGGCCCCTGAGGAATGTCCACCCCCCCAATAATCATGTGGATCACATGTTGAGGCTGTTCTTGTCCATCTTGCTTGTTAGCATCCATGTTCTTGAAATGAGCTTTGGCCCCTTCACTTAGAAATTCTCGAAGGTAACCCAGATTAAACAAACGAGCGACCTCCTCCCTTAATTATTGACAATCTTTGGTTCGGTGACCATGGATATGAACGTACTTGCAAATCAGGCTCTTATCTCATCTTTTCGGATCGGATTGGATAGGCCTTGGGTGCCTCATTTCTCTGTTGTGGATGACAGCTGCTGCTATGGTCGCCATATCGACGCATAAATTATACTTCGACAATCTCGGGGCTTCTTTATTTCCCGATGGTCTGTCGGTCACATTCCTGTTCATTAATCCTCGATTACTCGAGCCGCAATCATTCCTTCTATCGTTTTTGCCTAAGTCACCATTGCGCCAATTGCCCGTTCGATTAGGTGGATAAAGCTGATACCTATCATGGGATGGTCTTGGTTCTCGATCCGTCGTTCTCCTCGATCGATTGTTCCCTTTACTGGAAAGACATGACCCTGATGCAGTCCTCATAATTTTATCATCCTCGACCCTGATTTTCGATTGATATCTGTTGTGTATATTAGCCCAAGTGATTGCTGGATATTCTACCAAATTTTACTTCAGTTCCAGAGATGTGATCGAGCTTCTTGGGTTGAGCCCTTGAGTAAAAGCTTAAACGGCCCAATCGTCTTGAATCGGTGGCAGATCCATACGTTTCATTTGAAATCGGGCCACAAACTCATGGAGGGTTTCATTATCTAGCTGTTTGACATTGAACAAGTCCGACTTTCTCGTTTCAACCTTAATGGCTCCAGCATGAGCTTTGACAAAAGCATCTGCAAGCATAGCAAATGAGTCAATTGAATGCTCGGGTAAATTATGATACCATATCATTGCTCCCTTTGACAGGGTTTCCCCGAACTTCTTAAGTAGCACCGACTCCCTCTCGTCCTCTGCGAGGTCGTTGCCTTTAATAGCACATGTGTACACAGTCACATGCTCGTTTGGGTCAGTGGTCCCATTGTACTTTGGGATATCGGGCATGTGGAACCTTTTTGGGATCGACTTTGGTGCAGCACTCGGTGGGAAAGGCATTTAAACGAACTTCTTCAAGTCCGCTCCTTTCAATATCGGTGGCGCTCTAGGAATTTGATCGACCCTCGCATTATAGTTCTCCACCTTCTTGTTATTTTTATCTATCTTCTTTTCCCCGGACTGTACTCATTTCGTCAGTTCTTTGAGCATTCTTATCAGCTCGACATTTTGTCCGGGGTTGTTCCCGTTGTTCCCAGCAACGTGCCTTTCCTCCCTTGGGGTAGTTTCCTCAGTCTGTTCAGATTGGGCAGCATTGGGTGCTCGATTTTGATTTTGCAGTTGTGCTATAACCGCTTGTTGGGCCTGCAATTATGCCATAGCCATTTCCAACTGGTTCCGAAGCTGTTGCAACGTGGCTCCATTATTCCCATCTACTGGCACATCCCTACTGATGACCCGATTTGATTAAGATTGACTGGGGGCACGTTGTTGTTAGGTACCCCATTGTCGTTTTCCTTGTGGTGGCTCGGTTTAGCATAAAAATTGACAGAGTGAGAGTCTGACATGTTGGGTAGACCTGAAATCAAACTTCAAAGAACAAGTGTAAAATATCATGTGTTATCAAAACTCGTATTAAACCACCACTATTATCCTAGGCCCCACGGTGGGCGCCAAACTGTTTACCCTTAAAAATGGATAACAATTAAATTTATACGCGGTTCAAATAATATGCGGTTTAATCTAATATGAATGATTGTAAAGCAAAAATAATAATGCAAAAGCAAGTAAGAACAATCAAACCACAGCAAAATAACGATTGATTTTGGGAAGCAACTAATCGGTAGGCTCGGGTCCTCTGAACAGAGCTCGAGTTATAGTGACCAATGAACAATTATTTGACACTTAGAGAGAATAATGAACACTTAGAATCAAATTGTATTGCTTAGAATGTTTTTGCGTATCCAAGAACTGGTCAAACGAAAAGGGGGTCCTCCTCTTTATATAGTAGAGAAGTCCTAACCCTAGTACAAGTCTAAATAAGGTAAAAAATCTTCAGTATCTGATGAGCGAGATCAGCGTCGCCATATCCGGCTGATGGTGGATATTTTGAATCCTCACTTATCATGACTAACCGCCTTCCCATCCTATCTCGGTATCTAGCTCCAACCGAACTCAATGACCCGGGACCAGATGTTGTCGGTCTGGCTATGATCCAGCGCTTGACTTTGACCCCGATTGGGACTCGTCCGATCCAGCAAAGACCATCATGATCTTAATTTTCTTGTCGGGAAACAAGGATACCCTTGCCTCGGTTTTGCCCGTATACACCTATATATTATTACAAGTCCCAATTTGTACGAAATGCACTCTATCCTGCTTGGTGAACAACGAAGATTAATGTTATAAGCTGATAATCAGCTTCAATCCTCGATCTTCTTTTGTGTGATCACAGATTTTCTCAATAATGAGCGGATTTAGGACTTGTGTGGGCAAGTCTGCTTCTAAAATAATTAAAGTATTATTTGTTCTTTATTGAAAAGACCTGTATATATAGAATTTCGTTTCATGCTTTTCAAGACGAAATCAA
This sequence comes from Lycium ferocissimum, assembly GCF_029784015.1. Taxonomy (NCBI): domain Eukaryota; kingdom Viridiplantae; phylum Streptophyta; class Magnoliopsida; order Solanales; family Solanaceae; genus Lycium; species Lycium ferocissimum. Next base: position 44,852,324 of record NC_081346.1, read on the forward strand.
CTTCCTTATAGTTCTTTCTGGTCAAGTAATAATTCCTCATCTCTAGTGTTAGCCGTTAATCGACAGCTTTCTTAGCTAATCTATGACTAGCTAGTTTCTCGTTATTAGAGAACTCGATCACACTATGATAAATTTCTTAAAAATTCAAGTCAATATGGAGACATGATTATCTAGCCAAATTCTAACATAGACCAATATCGAATTGTATTTGAAACAAATTTCAATACAGGCTAAATCGCTTGAGATTGAAACCTGTAAATAACGAATTAAGACCGGCATGATTTATTTTAGTAGCATTAAGTAGGGGTGTCAATGGTACGGTTCGGGCGGTTATTTTATAAAAATTATACCGTACCAATTTTTCGGTTATTTCATTTTGTAGAACCAAGAATAGACTTTTCGAAACCGTCCCGTCGTGTTGGTTTTCTTTTCAGTATCGGTACGGTTCGGTTAAGTTTCGATTTTTTTTATTTTTAAAAACATCATGTTAAAGTCAATAGTAAAAGTTAAGACACAATATGATACATATTTCTATAGGACTTTGACAACAACTCTCTAGATATCTTTGCAGGTGATGAATCAAGAAAACGTGAAAGACGACAAGAATAGAGATTGATCCCAGTATTTTATGGTAGTGTAAAATAATGATAAGTAAAAACAAAAATATATTTTAGATCACACGAGGGGGGAAAATAAATCAAGATGAGATTGAAGAACTGAGACTACTAAGATTGAGTATCCAATAAGAGAATTTAAAATCATACGAGAGGAAAGATATACTACTTTGTATCTTTCTATCCAAGATCGTTGGCCTTGTAGCTTATTAGTTACTACTCGAGATGCTAGAACTAACTCAATTTCAATAGGACAAATATAATAGGTTTCACAGTTGGAGCTTTAGGTGTTAATAATGTTGCCGGCTTGAACTCATTTTCATCATCCCAAGCTCAAGGCGAAAATTTTAATATTTTAATTTAATATATAAAATATCTTTTACATATTTAAACTTATTTGGTTCGGTTTGGTATTTTTTCGGTTTATTTTTATACAATTAAAAATCTACCTAATTATTCGGTACGGTTGTGAATTTATATAAAAATCGTTGGTTTTATTAAAAGAAACCTAAAAATCGATTCGGTACGGTACGATTCGATCTGTTAAGTCGGTTTTTTGAAAACCATTGACACCCCTAGCATTAAGACCGTGCTAAATTATAGGTCGGATTGGGAAAGGCCTCAATAAGTTTCTCCAGCGTTTTTTAGTCCGAAAGGCATTACATTGTAGCAGTAAGACCCATATCTAGTTATGAAAGAAGTTTTCTCTTGGTCCTCCGGGTTCATCCGAATCAGGTTATACCCGGAGTAAGCATCAAGAAAACTTAGCATTTCGTGCCCTGCCGTTGCATCGATCATTCGGTCGATGTGGGGCAAAGGAAATGAATCCTTCGGGCATGCCTTATTTAAATCTTTATAATCTACGCACATTCTGAACTTATTACCTTTTTTAGGCACAACTGCTACGTTAGTTAACCAATCCGGGTGTTTAACTTCCCGGATGGAACCTATTTTTAAAAGCTTTGTTATCTCCTCCTTGATGAATTTATATTTGACTTCAGCCATTGGTCTTCGTCTCTGCTTCACCGGGGTGAATTTGGATCAAGACTTAGCCTGTCCGTCGTCACCTTTGGTGGAATACCTGTCGTGTCTAAATGGGACCATGCAAAACAATCGGCGTTAGCTTGAAGAAATTCAATTAATTTAAGCTCCGGGGTCAACCCTGTGCCCATGTATACCTTTCTATTGGGCAGATGAATGAACAAGATAACTTGTTCTAATTCCTCCAAGATTGATTTAGTTGCGTCCGATTCGTCTGCTAGCACGAACGACCTTAGAACACCGAAATCATCTTCCTCGAAGTTTGTCTTCTCGTCATTTTTAGAACTGACTGACCAGGCTCGAGTCCTATGATCGATATTTAGTACTTTTGCCTTTGTTCAAATCCTCTGCAGCCTTGGGTGCGGGTGACTTCGGTACTGGAGTTGCTTCTTCAACTGCAAACATTTCTTTTGTTGCCGGTTGCTATCTGTGGATTGTTTTTATTCCCTCCGGGGTTGGAAACTTCAGCATTTGGTGTAAAGTTGAGGGTACTGCCCTCATGTTATGTACCCATGGTCTGCCAAATAATGCGTTGTACCTCATTTCGCCATCAATGACATAGAATTTTCTATGTTGAATAATCCCGGCAGTATTCATTGGCAGAGTGATCTCTCCTTTCATAGTTTCACATGCCATGTTGAACCCGTTGAGGACCCAGACTACCGGTACAATTTAGTCCAACAGACATTTTGCTCCCCCACTTTTCAATGGATAATGTTGGCCGAACTACCTGGATCAATCAATATACATTTAACCTGAGATTTACTTATAAAGACAGGAATAATCAAAGCATCATTGTGAGGTTGAATGATGCCATCCACGTCTTCATCGCTGAAGGAAATGAATCCCTCCAGTACATAATCTATGGTTCTTTTTTCCCGACTGATCGAGACCTTCATTTTCTTCATCATCGGACCTCGAGGAATTCTACTCCACCGATAATTATGTTGATCACGTGTTGAGGTTCCACAGGTTCAGCCTTTTTGATTGCTTCCCTATTTTTGTAATGCCCTTTCGCTCGGTTGCTCAAAAATTTACGTAAGTGACCTTTCTTCAGTAATCGGGCAACTTCATCCCTCAATTGTTGGCAATCCTCCATTTAGTGACCATGAGTACCATGATAGTCGCATACCACATTCTAATCTCGTTGGGCAGGGTCCGTCCAAAGCGGCCTTGGCCACCTCGCATCCTCAATGTGGCCAATAGCAAAAAACAATACCAGCGACATCGACATTGAAGTTGTATTCGGATAACCTCGTGCTCTCGCCAGTGTCAGGTGTCCCAACGGGGTTGTTCCTGAATTGCAAACCTCTGCTCCCTGAACCGTGCTCATTTCGCTTGTCATTTCTTACCAAATTATGGTTGTGGTCAATTCTTCCTCTATCCGTCCTAAAACTGAACCTATTAGACTGGCCGTATGGCTGATATCGGTCCTTTGATGGTTTCAGCTTTGTTTCCATCACCCTTTTTAGTCTCTCCGTATTTTTGTTTCAGCTTGCCGAACGTGGGGAAAGCTCGAGTTGATCATTCTCCACTTGAATTTTGGACTCGTACCTGTTACGGATATCAACCTATGTTACTGCTTCATACTCCAACAAATTTTCCTTTAGTTTGAACAAGGCGGCAGAGCTACGAGGGTTGAGTCCCTTAGTGAAAGCTTGGGCTGCCCACTCATCAGGAACCGGGGGCAACAACATTCTTTCTTTCTGAAATCTGTTATGAATTCTCAGAGTAATTCATTATCCTTTTGGGCTATTCAGAATATGTCAGCCTTCCTCGCTTGGACCTTTTGAGCCCCAGCATGAGCTTTCACAAAAGCATCTACAAGCATCTCAAAAGAGTTAATAGAGTGTTCGGGAAGAATACAATACCATGTCATTGCCCCTTTAGATAACGTCTCCGAATTTCTTCAACACCACCGACTAAACTTCATCTTCTTTGAGATCATTGCCATTTATGGTGCAGGTATAAGAAGTCACGTGTTATTGCGGATCCGTTGTTCCATCATACTTAGGGATATCCGGCATCTTAAACCTCTTCGGGATTAACTTCGGGGCTGCACTCGGCGGGAAAGGCCTCTTGATATAACATTTGGAATCTGGCCTAGATAAAATTGGTGGGGCTTCGGCGATCTGGTTCACTCAAGAGTTGTAGTTCTCTACCTTTTTCCCATTGGTGTCGATCCGTTTGGCCAGTGCCTCGAGCATTTTAAAGACCTCGGATGACCCATTTGCACCTAGCCCCTTGCAATTGTCAATTACCCTATCTTCCCTGCGGACCGACACATTGATTTTATTCGGCTCTGTTGTTCCTGTACCATTTTTCTTCTTTTCGAGGTGGGCTATAGCCGGCCGTTTATTACATCTCGGAGATTTTGGATTGTTGCATTGTGAATAGACCAACGTGAGCTTAAGGTGAACATGAAGTCCTTATGAGATAAGGAAGTGAAATGTAAGTCATATTTGGGAAGGTTTCGTAACAATCGAGCTAATATTTGTTTAGTAATGTCTTAAGGAGGGAGCTATAGGGCCCCTTAGATGGTTAATGAAGTGTTATACAAGTGCCAATAAGGTTCCATAAGGATTGGGGGCTGAGCCAATCGATGAGAATTAGTTTCGGGAAAAAATGGATTATACGGTCATTTATACAGATCGTATAATTTATACGGCCCATATAATTGGCTGACCCCCTCCGTAAAATTAATTTAGAGAAGGGTGAACCCCTGGTGGGATTATACGATCCATTTATACAGATCGTATAATTTGTACGGCCCGTATAATTGGCCGTAGATCCGGGTCGGGCCAGTTTTCTTTTTTGTTATATATGACCGACCCTTGTTCATTAATTCATTTCCCACTTTCCCCAAACTCTTAAAAGCCCTAGAACCTTTCTCAAGCATATCAACAAAAATCTAAAGTGAAATCAAGGATGAAGAGGCCAATATCAAGAGATTCAAGTGCTAAGAAGCTTGCTGGGATTTGTGGAACTCAAGATTTCATATGATGTTGATGTTGGAGACTTCACTTTAGTGGAGTAAGTTGATCCAAGACTTGTTCTTGAGTGATTAAGGTAAGATTTTACATCTTTTACATATGGTTAAGGTTGTTTGATTGTTATACCATGTAGTTGGAGGAAGAAAACTGAGAATAGAGTTCAAGCATGAACTTGTTGTGAGCTATAAGTTAATTTGAATTACGGTTCCTAGGATGTTGTGAGTAGAATTTTGATGTGCGTGATGCTAATGATGTTGAGGAAGTATTGTATGTAAGTATATATGATGTTGTGTTGTAGTTAGTATTCTGAATGATCTTAAAAAGGAGTTTTGAGGATTGGTGATGCTTAACTTGAATGAGGCCTCTTGATTATGGTATTGTTATTGATGTCATTGTTGTTTGGGAGTTGTTTTGGAAATTGGTAGAAGTAGATGAAATACGGGAAATGCTGCCCAATTTTCGCTAGCTTACGAATTATATTAGTTTAGACTTGAAAGTGTCTTTGAGACCTAACTTTGCTATGAACCCTCTTAAATGTAGATTTCTCAGACTTTGAAGGTGAATGTTAAGTAGTTAAGAAGACATAAAGGTATGTGAGGCTAACCCTTCTTTTTTAAGGCATGATTCTATTGTTATATACCTTCACGTGAAATCCATAATATTTTCCATGATGACTTCATTCCTAGAATCACTAAACCTCATTGTTCTTGATACTCTCATGATGTCATTGATTCCATGCTATAGTAGTTGATTCTCTAAGGAAAGATATAGTGAAAAGGATGATAACGATATTGCTCTTACTCATGTAATTCTATATGTGTAAATTTATAAAGCTATGTACAACACCGAGTCCTATATGGTCGGGTATGATATCTATTGCGCAAACCACTGATCAGTTGGGTATGAATAACACCAAGTCCCTTTGAGGCCGGGTATGTTACACACCGAGTCCTATTAAGGCCGGGTATGTTCTATTGATTATGATATTTATATACGTATGTATGAGTATATGTATGGAAGGTCTTCTTTAGAGAAAGAAGTAAGTAAATATGATGAAGGTCTCAAGAGGTATAAATGGCTCTTCTATCCCATGTTGTCCTTCATGCTTTTATTATGCTATTACTCATGCCTTACATACTCAGTATTTTATTCGTACTGACGTCCTTTTATTTATGGACGCTGCGTCATGCCCGCAGGTGGACAGGGAGACAAACTTAATCCTTAGGCTGCTTTATTCAGAGATCATCTAGCGGAGCTCCATTTGATTCGGAGCTGCAGCCGTTAGTACAATTTTTTTGTGTATAGATATATGGGCATGGAGGAGCTCTGTCCGGTCTTTATGATGTTACATACTCTTTCTAGAGGCTCGTAGACAGTCATGTATAGCTATATGTCTCTTAACCTTGTCGGCTTGTGTATATATATAGGCATAGTTGTTGATGTTATTATAGAAGTGCCATAGTTCGATGAAAAGTGTATTATTGATGCATAGAGATTATGAGTAGGCCATGTGGCTCACCTAGATATGATTGTAGAAGTATGACGAGAGGTGCCCGGTGGGTTAGCTCCGGGTGCCCGTCTGTCTCTCCTCGGTTGGGTCGTGACAAAAGTGGTATCGAGCCGGTTTCGTCTAGGGTATGTCTACAAGCGTATCCAGTAGAGTCTTGTTTATGGATGTGTTGCGTGCCACACTTATAAACAGGAGGCTGCGGGCATTTAGGAATGAATGACCTTCTTTCTTCATAGATCGTGCGATAGAGCCATCATATAAGGATTTCTCTTTCCTTAACCGTGTGTTATGTAGTTCAGAGATGCACAAGACAAAAGCTACAGCAGCCCAAAAGGGCAAGACAGTGAGATAGTACCGCCCCACGGTCTGTAGAGTGTGAGTCCCGGAATGAGGTTCCATCTCGGCCCTCCCCTCGTTGCCTAAAGGGAGAGGGGGGCCCCGCCCAGCTCCGGAAACCCCGGTACCCCCCCGAGTTTTACCAAGTGGAAAGAGGCCTTCTTTTCGGCTCGGGTCGCCGCTCCCCCGGCCGGGGGGGGTCAGGGAAGGGGGGTGAAGAGCCCGTGATTTTTTTAACTTGAAACCCCCAAATTGTTCGGGTCAAAAACGGATGAGGACCCAAAACTTTTTGATGAAATGGAGGACATTTTTAA
>NC_081346.1:44859231-44865029 GCF_029784015.1 Lycium ferocissimum
CCCCAGTGTATATGTATCATGATCCAACCGCGTCCCTCACGAGAGGGCCGGGCACGTTATATGCATACATGATTTTGTGAAATGACACGCATGATATATGTTTTTTTTTAAAAGGCAAGTTTTATGGTTTTTCTGTACTCTTTATTTCGGTATAATCCCGCTTATTATATTTCATGCTTTACATACTCAGTACCTATTCCGTACTGACCCCCTTTCTTCGGGGGCTGCGTTTCATGCCGCGGTACACCCGTGGGGAAGATATTAGCGAAGATGTTCCGGCGGGATTGGCGGGCTCCATTTTCCCCGGACGCGGAGAGTCGAGTATTATGTTATGGTTCTATGTTCGTGTTAGAGACTTTCGAGCAGTGTCGTGGGTATAAGAGTGTTATGTAAGCGGCTATGTAAGCGATGTATTATTACGCATTTTATTATAAGTTTTATATGTTATAGATTTTACTTGATTTGAAAGAGACGAAAAGTATGTTTGCTCTCGAAAAGTTTCATTATGTATTTATGTTACAAATGCAAGTGGCCCGCACGGTTACGAGCGCATTGTAGCCGCCGGGTTCGCTCGCCCTGTGTGGGTGGTCGGCGCCATCACACCCCATTTGGACAGGCGTGACAAAGATGTCCGGCCGTCGATTCGGGTCCACCGAGGCCGGCCATTCCGCTGATTATACGGCAAAACATATGGCCGTATATTTTATACACCAAATATGTCGTCGTATAACGCCGCTCTTCCGAACTCATTCTCGTCGACTTATTTGATCTCCAATCCTTATGTAACCTTCTTAACACTTGTTTATCACCTGATTAACAATCTAAGGGACGTTATAACTCTTCTCCAAAACATCATTAAGTCATCATTAACTTGTTACTCGTAAATCCTTCCCGATACATATCGTATGCCTTGCACTTATAACTTGGCAAACTTTCTTCTCTTACCTCGAATTTCTTTGAACTCTCAATTAGGGTCATCAAATGTCATTTCTTACTTATTGAAATACCGTATACTTCATGCTCTTCGTTAGTATATTCACTGTGCATCAACGAAAAATTTTCCGAGGTGTAACACTTTTGCTCTGCGCGTTCGCGCCACCTTCTGGCGCGTTCGCACAGGGTTAATTCCCTGCTCTGATAGCCCATCTTTAAATGCTCATAACTGTTGATTCCGATGTCCGATTGATGCGCGGTTTGTTGCGTTGGAAACTAGACTTCCTAAACTTCATTTAGGCTTTTGTTTCACTTAAAAACTCTTAACATACTAAATTATAGTATTTCCTCAAGTTAGACCAAAATTATCGTACGAAATCTTATCCAACTTTTCTCCAAAGTTTCTAAAACTTAATTTCCTTGATTCACTTGTTCTCCAACCCTTCCATGACCTATTACATGAACTTATACCCTCCTAATCATAAGATAAGAACATATAGTCTCATATATTTTTGACAACAACTCCCATGTCCCCAACTGAACGACTATTACCTAGCGATTCTTAACGTACAAAGCGACGAGGTGTAACACCCGAACCATTTTACTTCTCAATCTTTATTTTTTGAAATTGTATTGCCCTTTATTTGAATTGTTGAACTAGTTTTACAATTATCCAAACTCGGGTGAAGTTCCATTTCATGCAACGTTGATCACTATTTGACCTTTTGAAAATAGTTTGGCGACTTTACTGAGATACTAAGTGTTCTTCCTAAGTTCTACATCCACATGGGTTTCAATATACTACAGATTTGTTTGCATGTATAATACATATACAACACAAATATACATATAAATAAAGGGAGATATAGGAGCGAGAATTTTATTTGGTGGGCCTATCAAAGCCCACCAATAACCATTTTCACCCATGGTTGGGCCTTCAATATATTTGCTTCCCTTATTTTCTTTCTTGTACTCGATAAAAGAATGATGTTGGGCCTCCGGCCCAACAAGGTTTAATGCAAGAGACGGCCCAAGTGGTCTGAGGTTGAATCATATGGAGCCCAAAAAGAAAAGGATTTGCATGTGTTTAAGACCTATGTGTTAAATCAAAGTACTTATAATCCATACTTAAGTGATTTAATTATACTAACAAACAACTAATAAGAAAGTAGTACAAAATAAAAGAAAATAGAAGATAAGTCTTAAGCCCAATTTCAATAATGTAAGCATAGTCCAGAACCAGGCAGTTTATTCAAAGTCTACAAACTAGCCAAATCAGAAATCAAAATATGGCATGAAAGACAAACTCGACCCAAACAAACTCTAATGAAAATTTGGCCTAATAAGGCACAAGGATTAAACTCATCAATAGAGCAATTTAACATGTAAAGATTTCGACAGTTAAGGCATTTCTCATAGGTGATATACCTATGATATACCTGATATACAAAACTTCTACATATGTAGCATATGTAGAGTTTGAATATACGAGGCATACATGGGTATATTCCAGTATATCACGATGAAGAAAACCAACTTATTTAAGGTAATGGCATAACACAGGAACACACAAGATTTCAGGACAGTTTTGAAGTTATTTGAATGCCCATTCACAAAGAAAAATACTGAAAGGAAACAGACCCCAATTCCATATAAACTAGATGCTCACATGATCAAAAACATACACCCGAGAGAGTAATTTGCCGAAAATCGTTAGACCTTAAAAGAACAGCTCAATATCTATTTTAATTGATTTAAACTTTTAGAGGGTCCCATGAAATGTGGATTTCCGGGGGAAACCCCCAACAACTCAAAATAGACATGGGGGAGTTGAGAAACTAAAAGTCCTCATCCTTTTTTTAGTCCTACGTAACCCACCTCTAGTTGTCCACATTTCCTGCCATCCTCCCTTCCCCTTTTAAAAAAAGAAGTCACGGCCCAAACACGCCCCCAAATGTTCGACCTATTCACAAAAAAAAAAAAAATAAAACACAAAAGACCAAAAAAAGAACATAAGATTCCCAACAAAGGGATCCTTATCAACATTTTTAAACCCCTTTTTCCCAACTTATCTCATTATAAACCCCGATCCTAACCTCTTAGTTCATAACATTTTCAAATATTGCATTGTTAGGGTAGTTGTCAACAAATGTTTTTCAAACAAAAGGTTTCGGTTTAAAAGGGACACGGATTTTAAAATTTTTAACAACAAAAGGGAATCTTCCTTTTTTTAGGAAATTTTTAGTTTCAAAAGTGTTTTGGGGGAGTCGAGTTTTTTACGTGACTTAGTATACCAAAAAACATCAAACAATACCAAACCAAGACTTAGTAGGGGAAACAAATCTTTACGGATTAAGTAAAAACATTCCTTTTGAACAATAGGGTTTATTTCTAAGACATAAGTATTTAAAAAAAACAGATTTAGCCATAGGTGATTCTCCAACTTACAAAGGAATCTATGTATTAAACATTAACGAAAAGAAAAACAAATTTAAATCAAAGGAACCCAGGCAAATTGAAAGACAAGAAGGGACTAACACAAAACTCAACCCCGGGGGACAAACCCAAATATTCAAATAATTATCAATTCATAATCTCTCAAAAGGACAGGGAAGGGTGATCTACATTTACCGAGAGTTAATCAATTTCAAGTAGGGCTAGGGTTTTACCACTCAAAAAAGCATTACCGAAGGGTTTAACAATCTTCTACATCTCAATACTTTTACACAAGCGAAATGAGCTAATAACCCCTTTTTTAGAAATAAATAACTCAACTTGACTTAACTAAGCTAACTAAATGATTATAGAAGTATATAATTAACAAAGAGATAAGCCTAAACTAAAGGATATTAAACATGAATCACAAATAAACAACAAGTTAACACATAACAAATGAGAACATATAACTAACACATAATAAAAAAACCAAACTAAAAGGAGTCAAATTTACCTTTTTGTTCCCCTTGGGCGAGTTTGAACTTGGGGAATTCCTATCTCCTCAACCCCCCACCACCCCAAAAAAAAAAAAAATCAAAATTTACTTAACTCAAAAATTAAAGTTTCAAAGTAATTATTACCCAAACTTAAGAGAAATCAAATTTTTTTGGAATATGTGTGATTTATTTTCCCCCCAAAAAAAGAAATAAAATTCTTTAATAAAACCCGAATCAAAAAAACAAACTCATCTCGAGGGGACTTTGCAATTAAATTGTTACTTTTAAAACCACTTCAAAAGGGAGATTTAATTAAGAACAAACACCTTTGGGCCCAAATTTTACCCAAAAAAAGATCAATCCTTTCTTCCGATGAACCTAAAAATCGAGGGTTTAAAGAAGGAAGACAAAAACCATTAAGGTTTTTTTCCCTTTTTGAACGTTACAATGCAGAAAAAGCAAAGGGGAAAGAGGGATAATACCTCATTTGGTTGAAATGCGATGGATTTAGTTGAGAAATGGCAGAGCAATAAATGCTCTTGCCATTCTCAGCCATACCAACTCAACATGAAGCCTTGAGGGCCCGCAAATCTTTCCATTTCTGGCATATGATGCAAGAAAAAGAAAAGGAATGAAGGGTGGTGCCTCTAGGGTTTGCTCTCTGTCATGACCCACCCCACGGGTCATGCGGGCACCTACCATATGACTAACCTAGTAGGCGAACCCTTACCAGCCAACCCAATTGCTCATTCATTTTATAACAACAATTCCTTAAAATCACAAAGGTTTAATAAAAGCTCAAATAGACTCTATTTTAAATACAAGAAAACTGAAAAGAACTTTCCCAGGACCTAGTCTAGACAGGTACAAGAGCTCCTACTGTACAGGAAGACAAAATAAATGACACAGCCTCTGCCTGGAGTGAGATGAGCGAGGCTGTAGGAGAATGCCTGGTGAATCCAGAGGAAGAAATTTCAACTTACACCTGTAACATATCTACACCCGCAACATATCTACACCCAAAAAAGGATGTAGCAAGAGTAGTATCAGTACACCACATGTACTGGTAAGCATCATAGGCCGACTAAGATTAGTTCACACAACGCAATATAAAGTCAGAAAGATAAGCAGATAAGTCAAGACCCTCAGGATTCTCGATATAGATTATTTTATCGTCACGAACTTACCTTCCGTGTTACACCTCGTGGGTTTTGTATGTTGATATTCTTTAGGTGTTAGCTGTCCAATTGTGGACACTGGAGTTATTGTCGAGGAGATACACTCATTTTATGATTATGAGGATTTAAGCTCATGTAATAACTCTTGGGAGGGTTGGAGGACAAGTGAATCAAGGAGATTGAGTTTTCAAAACCCTGGAGAAAAGTTGGGTAAGATTTGGTGCAATAATTATGGTCTAACTTGGAGAAAGAAAATCTTTTAGTATATTAGGAGTTTTGGAGTGAAACAAAAGCTTAAAATGAAGTTTGGGAAGTCTAGTTTCCAACGCAACAAATCGCGCATCGATCTGACATCGGAATCAAGCGTTATGAGCAGAGACAGACTGCCAGAGTAGGGATTAACTCTGTGCTAACGCACCTTGGGGTGGCGCGAACGCGCAGAGGAGCCAGGGGACAACTTAGCGTGAACATGCTGAGCAATTTTTAGGTCGGTGTAGGCAAACCCTGGAATCTTATAAATGGAGGCTTACCCCCTTATTTTTGATAAAAGCATCTCAAAACTCTCTCATATATTCTGGAAATTTCTCCCAACTTCCAAACATCAAATTTTAGTCCAAATCAACTTTAATCTTCGGATTCGGGTTCGACAACGTATTGTTGCGGTTATAAAATTGTATTGCGGCGAGTCTTGGCTTGAACTCAAGGTGGAAAGTGAAGATATTGTGGTTCACGAAAGTAAAGGGATGAATATTCC
>NC_081346.1:44865129-44877768 GCF_029784015.1 Lycium ferocissimum
CTAAACATACGGTCCGTATGTTTATACGACGATATGTTTGGCCGTATAATGCCTAGTCATTACGAACTTGTTATCGTCGACTCGTTTGATCTCCAATCCTTATGGAACCTTGACACTTGACCTCATTAACAATCTAAGGGACGTTATAACTCTTCTCCAAAGCATCATTAAATCATCATTAACTTGTTACTCATAAAACTCTTCCGATACTTATCGTATGCCTTGCCTTCTCTTGGCAAACTTTCTCGTCTAACATCGAATGTCTTTGAGATCTTACTTAGGGTCGTCAAATGTCATTCCTTACTTATCAAAATACCATATACTTTGTGCTCTTCGTTAATCTATTCACTGTGCATCAACGAAAAATTTCCCGAGGTGTAACAATATTGGTGTTGGAAATGATGTTATTGATGTTGGTATTTTTGTTATTGTTTTTGGTTGTTGGATTGTGACTTCGGGCTAGGCATATAAACAGGGGAGGTCTTTGCCCGAATTTTGGCAGATTCTAAACGGAATTAAATTGAAGGCTTAAGATGAGCGTATGACACTGAGCCTAATAATTGCATGAATGGTTTATATGTAGATTTACGAACGACTAAGGCAACTGAAAGGTATGTTAAGGCTCGTCCCTTTCTTTCAAAGGCATGACTCCTATGTTACGATTTCATAAATGCTTCCATAACTTCGTTGTTTTCAAAAGTTAGAAGTCTATGATTCCAAGGCATGATTCCTTTTCCCGATAACCCATAAATGCTTTCCAAAATATCTGTATTTTTCCAAAACGGAGGTTTATGACTCGGTAGGCTTTTATGACAACAACGATGGATATGTTTTACGATGACAACGATGATGTCAAAGATGAGAATATTTTTCTATGATGACTATGATGAGAACGATTTCATGTTTAAAGGTTCCAAGTTATGATTTCAATGACGATATAAGAATGTTGAGCTATTTCTTGATCCCTCAAGTTTATTCATGGATGATGACTATTTTTAAAAATTCCAAAGTATATGAATTGACGCCTTATGAGATTTATGATCCTATTCTATGTTTTCTCTTGATGTTATTCTTCCTTGATAGTCCCACCTTATAATAATTGTTCCTTCAAGGTGAGACAAAGCGACCATAATTATTCCATAATATAATCGGAGGTTACCGACCTCACGTCACTCCGATAGATTATAGCTTTTCTTGGGCTCTCATGCATCTTTGCTTATATGATAAATGTATATGATATATATATACATGTATATGGGGAATATGGGAAAAAGGGCGAGAGCGTTATATACGCGTAACCACCTGATCAGTTGGTATAATATGACATGATATCATCCCGGACGCGGGATACCCAGACGCGGGACATATGTGGTTAAATGGATCGGAGCCGATGCCTCGGCAATATGATATGTTCTATTTTCTGTATATATGAACAAAAAAATATTTTTCAAAGAAAGCTAAGCATGCATGGCATACGCCTAAGGGCACTCACATGTACGGAGTTACTCTTTTTATCTCACGATATGCTCTATATTTCCGTTTCATTATTCATACTTTACATCCCTTACTATGTTACTATTCATGCCTTACATACTCGGTACATTACTCGTACTGACGTCCCTTTCTATGGACGCTACGTTCATGCCCGCAGGATCAGGCAGCCAGTCGGACGATCCATCGCAATAGGACCTCCCCTCGGCGGCGGTCGGTGCGCTCGGGTGATGCGGAGCCAACCGCACGGTATGCTATTCAGTTACGTACATATATGGGTACGGCAGGGCCTTGTCCTGTCATTTCTACAGTTTGTACTCCATAGAGGTCTGTAGACAGTGATATGTAGTCATGATGTTATGCAGTCTCGTCGGCGTGTATTTTGTTGTATAGTATATATGTATGGCGGCCAAATTGGCTCACGCTGTTATTCTCAGTGTTTATGTTTATATGTATGCGTTGGCCGTGAGTTCCAGGTACGGTGTCTTTTGTGTTGATTGTTCGGGAGACAGTTTAGCACAGTTACAGATTGTATATGGGCCCAGAACAGTCAGTGTGAAGTAAATGCAAGCATAGGAGTGCTTGGCCGGCAATGGTCGGGCACTTGTTGCAGCCCATCGGTTTGGGTCGTGACATGTTTGCATACCTCTAATGGAGTACAAGCTATAAAAAGGATAGGACAGGGCTCCCGTCATACCCATATATACAAGTCAAAATAGCATACCAAAAACGAACTGCAGTCCCGGACCGAATGGAGCGCACTGACTACTGTGGGGTGGAAATCCTATTAAGCTGGACCGCCTCTCTGCTTAGCTGAACTTGCGGGCACGAACACAACCCTCCGAGCAATAGGAGAGTCAGTACGAATAATGTATTGAGTATGTAAGGCATAAAATCAACATGCACATAAAATCATGGAAGACATTTGAGACATGCCAGTGAATGTATGCATCTAAATGAGTTAATATGATTGTATATTCGGAAACATATATGTCTATAGGAATGCCACAACTAAGGCCACATCGTCAACCCCTGTCAAATGTGCCTTATATATATAAATGCCACAACAAAGGCCACATCGTCACCCTCTGTCCAATGTGCTTATATATATATATATATATATATATATATATATATATATATACATGAAGAATTAGAATGAGAGCAATACATAAGTAAAATGAAATAATAGGACTCGGTAATATAACAAAATAGCTATACACATATGTTATATTCATAGCGTGCATGAGAGCCTGAATAAGAGCAACTGCTTTATCGGAGTGACGTAAGGTCGGTAACCTCCGACTTATACTACGGAATAATCATCATCGCTATATCTCACCTTGAAGGAACAAATAACAGGAGGTGAGATCAATCAACAATGAGTGACATCAAGAAAATTATGAAACAAACTCAATAACCTCATAATAGCATTACAGTCTTAAGCTTTGGAGTTCTAGAAATAAGATCATCAACATAATCATTATCACCATAAAAGCATAGTCATCTTTAGCGTCATAAGAAACTTTCAAAGTCATGAATATGTAGCTTTTGGGAATAAGGACATTTTAGAAAACGTTTATGGATTCACAAGAAAGAATCATGCCTTTGGAAAGAAAGGGACTAGCCTTAACATACCTGTTCGGTCTCCTACTACCTACGCTTATCCTTCCAAGCTCGTAAATCTACATTCGAAAGGATTCATACTATCATTAAACTTATCGTCGTATGCTTGTCTTTGAGCTTTCAAATTAAACTACTTTATATCTGAAAATCGAGCGACATCTCCACTTGTCTATATCTCTAGCCCGAAATCATAATATCAACAACCAACACAACAACAACAATACTAACACCAACAACATCATCATCAATACCAAAGTATTCCATATAACATCTCACACGATGTTTATCTAATATTTCCACCAAAAGAATTGTTGTACCACCATTTAGTAGTTCTATCTCCTTAAGTAAACTTAAATCAACACCAATAAGGAATAATTCATACCTTACTCCCGCTAGATTTGCGATATATTTGATATCCACCTTGGATTCAATCCAAAATTCCTCGCAATATGATATTACAATCGTAACTATACGCTGTCCGGACCTAAATTAGGGGAATTTCACTTAATTAGCGCTAAAATTTGATAATTGAAAGTTGGGGGAATTTTCCAGAAATTTGGAGAGGGTTTGGGTGTGTTTGGATAGGAAATGAGGCGGTAAGCCCCCTTTTATAAGGTTCCAGAGTATGCTTGGACCGATTCAAAATTTGCTCAGCGCGATCGGGGTGCCTTGAGGCGCGTTTGCGCTGAGTTCTTTGGGCTTTCCTCTGCGCGTTCGGGCCACCTTCTGGCATGTTCGTGCAGGGTTAATTCCCTGCTCTGATAGCCCATCTTAAAATGCTCATAACGGTTGATTCCGATGTTCGATTGATGCGTGGTTTGTTGCGTTGCAAACTAGACTTCCTAAACTTCATTTTAGGATTTTGTTTCACTTTAAAACTTTTAACATACTCAAAGATATTCTTTACTCAAGTTACACCAAAATTATCGGATGAAATCTTATCCAACTTTTCTCCAAAGTTTCAAAAACTTAATTTCCTTGATTCACTTGTTCTCCAACCCTTCCATGACCTATTACATGAACTTAAACCCTCCTAATCATAAGATAAGCACATATAGTCTCGTATATTTTCGACAACAACTCCCGTGTCCCCAATTGAATGACTATTACCTAGCGATTCTTAACGTACAAAGCTACGAGGTTTAACATTCCTCCCCCCTTAGAAATATTCGTCCTCGAATGTTAAGCGCTTAGGAATGCTATGAAGATTTTGCCAGGGTTTCCCTTGTAATTATATCATTACCATCCTGTTATAACAATCCAAAATATATAATGCCTCGCAGGGCCACCACATTAATATTTGTATTGGTCACGCACGACCAAGAAATCCTTCATAGAACCATTATGTACCTGAGGGTGCTGGTGGCTCTATCTTCACGTTTTCTGGAGGTGAAAACAAATGCGGGTACCTAGACTTCATATCTTCCTCGGCTTCCCAAGTCATTTCTTCCCTATTATTATTTCTTCACAGGACTTTAACTAGGGCTACGTCTTTGGTCTTAAGTCTTCGAACTTGCCTATCCAGAATTGGCAATGGGTATTTATTCATAGGAAAACTTCTCAGTAACCTAGACATTGTGTATAGGTATAATTCTGGAAGGATCTCCAACGCACTTACGAAGCATTGACACATGAAACACTAGGTGGACTGATTCCAACTCTGAAGGCAGATCTAACTCATAGGCTACTTGGCCTACCTTGCGCACAATCTTATAAGGCCCAATATACCGGGGACTAAGTTTCCCCTTCTTGCCAAATCTCATCACACCTTTCATTGGCGACACCTTCAAGAATACCCAATCGTTAACTTTGAATTCCAAGTTTCGTCGACGATTGTCTGTATAGGATTTCTGTCGACTTTGAGCTGTTAGTAGTCGATCTTGAATAAGTTTGACCTTATCTACCGCTTACTGGATCAGATCTGGGCCTACTAACTTTGTCTATCCCACCTCAAACCATCCAATAGGTGATCTACATTTCCTTCCGTATAGAGCTTCATATGGAGCCATCTGAATCTTTGGAGTGATAGCTATTGTTGTACACAAATTCAATAAGTGATAAATGATCATCCCAATTTCCTCCAAAATCTAACACGCACACTTTCAACATATCTTCAAGGGTTTGGATAGTGCGCTCATCCTGTCTGTCAGTCTGTGGATGGAACGCTGTACTAAGCCTTACCTGTGTCCCAAAGCCCTCTTGGAATGACTTCCAAAAATTAGCTGTAAATTGTGCTCCTCTATCGGTAATAATAGATACTGGAACACCATGAAGTCGCACTATCTCTTTGATATATAGCTTTGCATAATCTTCTGCTGAGTACGTAGTTCTGACTGGCAGGAAATGAGCTGATTTTGTGAGTCTATCCAGAATAACCTATATAGAGTCACACTTACGCCGGGAACGGGGTAGGCCTGTAATGAAGTCCATATTAATCGCCTTCTATTTCCAGGTTGGAATCTCTATGGCCTGCTGCAATCCTCCGGGCATCTGATGCTCCATCTTAACCTGTTGACAGTTAGAACATTGGGCTACAAGCTCCGCTATATCATTCTTCATTCCATCCCACCAATATATAGATTTAAGATCATGGCATTTGTCGCTCCTGGATGGATAGAAAAATGAGAATGATGGGCTTCCTTCAAGATCTGTCGACATAGCCCTGTGACATCAGGAACACATAATCTGCCTCGATATCTGAGGACTCCATATGCAAAAATGTCAAATTGTGACTTTTTCTTCTGAGGAAGTACATCTCTATAATGAACTAGCACAGTCGAGTCCTGAATAGTGACTCCCCCACTGCTTGAGTCCATTAAGAGAACTCCTAGGCTGGCTAGCTGTTGAAGTTCCTGAGCTAGCTCCCTTTTCTCCGATTGAATGTCACACGAACTACCCATGGATTTACGGCTAAGACCATCAGCTACTACATTTGCCTTTTCCGGGTGGTATAAAATATTCACATCATAATCTTTTAATAGCTCCAACTACCGCCTTTGCCGCAAATTTAATTCTTTCTGTTTAAAAATATAGTGGAGACTCTTGTGATCTATATAAATGTCTAGATGAACACCATATAAATAATGCCTCCACATCTTAAGTGCATGAATGACCGCAACCAACTCTAGGTCATGAGTCGGGTAGTTCTTCTCTTGTTTCCGCAACTGCCTTGAGGCATAAACAATAAATTTTTCATGCTGCACCAACACACAACCTAGTCCAACACCTGAAGCATCACAATAAAATAACGTAGCCCTTCGACCTTCCTGGAAGTGTCAGGACTGGGGCCGAAGTCAACTTATCCTTCAGTTCCTCAAAGCTGCGCTCATATGCGTCTGTCTACTGAAATTTGGCCGATTTCTGGGTCAGCTTTGTCAGTGGTGCAGCAATAGAAGAAAATCCTTCTACAAATCTTCTATAGTAACCGGCCAACCCCAAGAAACTACGGACCTCTGTAGGCGTTGTAGGCCTTGGCCAATTCTTCACAGCTTCAATCTTCTGAGTATCTACTCGAATACCATCAGCTGAAATAATATGCCCCAGAAAAGTTACAGAATTCAGCCAAAACTCACATTTTGAAAACTTGGCATATAGTTCTCGGGCCCGAAGAACTCCAAGGACAGTACGTAGGTGATCTGCATGCTCTGCCTCTGATTGGAAATGTACCAAAGTATCATCAATGAACACAATTACAAATAGGTCCAAGAAAGGCCTGAATACATTATTCCTCAAGTTCATGAATACTGCTGGGGCGTTAGTCAACCCAAATGACATTACTCGAAACTCGTAATGGCCATATCTAGTTCGAAAGGCTGTTTTTGGGATGTCCTGCTCTTTAACTCTCACTTGGTGGTACCCTGATCTCAGATCTATTTTTGAGAACCATTTGGCACCCTGCAACTGATTGAACAGATCATCAATCCTTGGAAGTGGGTATTTATTCTTTATCGCCACCTTGTTCAATTGTCTGTAGTCAATACACATACGTAGGGAACCATCTTTTTTCCTTATGAATAACACAGGTGCTCCCCATGGCGATGAACTGGGTCTAATAAAACCTTTTTCAAGCAAGTCTTTCAATTGCGCCTTTAACTCCTTCAATTTTGCTGGGGCCATTTGATAAGGGGGAATAGATATGGGCTTAGTATCCGGCAACACATCAATGGTAAACTCAATCTCCCGTTCTGGTGGAAGACTTGGAAGTTCGTCCGGAAACACATCCGGGAACTCATTCACCACTGGGACAGATTGAAGGGTTGGCGGCTTTGCTTCTGTGTCTTGAACCCAGACTAAATGATAAATATAACCCTTAGCAATCATCTTTCTCGCTTTGTGATAGGAAATAAACCTACCTCTCGGGGACGCTGTATTACCTTTCCATTCAAAAACTAGTTTCCCCGAAAACTGGAATCGAACCATTTTTGTTCTACAATCCACATTAGCTTAACAAGAGGCCAACCAATCCATCCCCATAATAACATCAAAATCTAGCATCTCCAGCTCATGTAGATCAACAGTAGTATGACGGTCGCAAACTACAATCACACAATTCCTATATACCCGCCTAACTACCACTAGGTCTCCTACCGGTGTGGCTACCTCAAAAGCTTTAATTGGCTCAGGTCTCACCTTAATAGATTAGCAATATAAGGAGTAATGTATGACAGAGTAGAACCCAGATCAATCAATGCATACACATCATAAGAGGATATCGACAATACACCTGTAATAACGTCGAGAGATGACTCACAATCCTACCTACCAGCTAATGCATAGATGCGGTTTTGAGGGCCGCTCGAGCTAGGTGCTCCACCTTTCCCTATACCACGTCCTGCTGGTGCCTGAGGACCTTGCCCTGAAGGGCGTACCGAAGAAGAAGAACTAGCTACGGACCCTATAGGCTTAGTAATACCTACACCACCTCCTGACGGATAATTCCTCATCATATGACCTGGTTGGCCACAATAATAACATGCATTTGACCCCAATCGACATTGTCCGGTGTGTTGCCTGCCACACTGAGCACACCGTGGAAAGGGAGGCCTCATCTGTCCTGACTCCTGTTGATACTGAGAACCGGAAGCTCTAGAACTCTGCTCTGCTCCGAAATAAGAAGGCTGATCAAATCTGGGACCTGAAAACCGCGGAGGTGCACTAGCGCTTCCTGCTGAATAAAATGGGTATCGAAAATGTTGTTGTCTCTGTCTTCCTCTGAACTCACCAGCAATATTTAAAGACCTAGCCCTCTTGTCACGGCCCCGGTCATGCTCACGCTCTGTCTTCCACTGGCGCTTACGATGTTCCAGATTCTATGCATAAGCCTGTATACGGGAAATATCCATACCCGGTTGCAACGTGGCTGCTGTACACTCATCGATCAAATGTGGCCCTAGACCAGCCACAAAATGGTGAACTGGATCATCCATCTCAGCCACCATAGTTGGGGCATATCTAGCCAATGAGTCAAAGTATACACTATACTCCTGAACACTCATACTACCCTGCTCAATATGCAAAAACATATTTGCTCGGGCCCGTCGGACTTCTGGTGGTAGATAATGGCGAATAAAAGCATCTGAAAACTTTCGCCACACGGCTGGAGAGGCATTCTCTCCCCTAGACAGCTCCCACATCTGATACCACTGTACTGCAATATCACAGAGCCGATAAGAATCCAACTCCACGGACTCGACCTCATCAGCGTGCATAACCCTCAAGGTCCTCTGCATACCATCAATAAAGTCCTGAGGGTCCGTATTTTGCTTTAACACAGAAAACTCTGGAGGGTCTAGCCCGAGGAAAGTCTTAACCCTCGCGCTACCAGCTTGGTTTGCCTGGTCAACCCCAACTCCCTGCCGCTGGGCCTGAGCGGCTACCAATCTAGTCAATAGCTGGAAACCATCCCATACATTCTATCCCGGTGCATCTGGCTGAGGAACTGCAGGCACTGGGGCAAGGGCTGGAGGTGGGGTATGTCAAGTCTGAGGTGGGCTCTCACTCCGAGGCTCGCCCTGAGCTCTGGTAGCCCGCTGAGTATGGCTAGTGGTCTCACCTGCCACTCCCTTGCCTTTCTAGGCAGCTGTAGCCTTCTTGTGAGGCATCGCTGAAATTAGAACAAATTATTAGAAGGCAAACTCTTAACACACAGCTCTATCGTATGATCTAAGAGAGAAAGAATGACCATTTCCTAAATACCCTGTAGCCTCCTATTTATAAGTGTGGTGCACGACACACCTATAAACAAGACTCTACTAGACACGGTCTGTAGATAACCCTAGGACGGAAATGCTCTGATACCAGTTTTGTCATGACCCAAATCTATGAGTCGTGATGAGTGCTTGACCTCAGTTGACCAAGCACCCATCTACTGGTACCTGGGGCTTACCGAACAATAGGGCGGCCTATACATGACCCATATCTGAACTACACTGACGCAAAAGGACGACATCATAACTCTGTATCAATAACGCATAATCATCTGTACATATATATATGTAATGAAAATAATAGTGCGAGCTAACTAGGTCACTACACATGCTGTGCAACAAAATAAGAGCCGTCATGGCTACATACATCCCAGCTACGTACATTTGTCTGGAGACCTCCAATGGAGTACAAGCTGTAAAGAGGATGGGACAGGGCTCCCGTCATACCCATATATACAAGTCAAATTAGCATACCAAAAGCGAACTGCAACCCCAGACCGAATGGAGCGCACTGACTACTGTGGGGTGGAATTCCTATCAAGCTGGACCGACTCTCTGCTTAACTGAACCTGCGGGCACGAACACAGCCCCCCGAGCAATAAGGGAGTCAGTACAAATCATGTACTGAGTATGTAAGGAATAAAACTGATATGTACATAAATTCATGAAAGACATTTGAGACATGCCAGTGAATGTGTGCATCTGAATGAGTCAGTATGACTGTATATCCGGAAACCTATATGTCTATAGGAATGCCACAACCAAGGCCACATCGTCATCCCTTGTCAAATGTGCCTCATATATATAAACGCCACAACAAAGGCCATATCGTCACCCCCCGTCAAATGTGCCTCATATATATAAACGCCACATTGTCACCCCCTGTCAAATGTGCCTTATATATATACACACACACACACACACACACGAAGAATGAGAATGAGAGCAATACATAAGTAAAATGAAATAATAGGACTAGGTAATATCATAAAATAGCTATACACATATGTTATACTCATAGCGTGCTTGAGAGCCTGAATAAGAGCCACTGCTTTATCGGTGTGACGTAAGGTCGGTAACCTCTGACTTATAATATGGAACAATCATCATCGCTATTTCTCACCTTGAAAGAACAAATAACATGAGGTGAAGAACAAATAACATGAGGTGAGATCAATCAACAATGAGTGACATCAAGAAAATCATGAAACAAACTCAATAACCTCATAATAGCATTACAGGCGTAAGCATTGGAGTTCTAGAAATAAGATCATCAACATAGTCATTATCACCATAAAAGCATACTCATCTTTAGCGTCATAAGAAACTTTCAAAATCATGAATCTCTAGCTTTTGGGAATAAGGACATTTTAGAAAACGTTTATGGGTTCACAAGAAAGGAATCATACCTGTGGAAAGAAAGGGACTAGACTTAACATACTTGTTCGGTCTCCTACTAACTATGCTTATCCTTACAAGCTCGTAAATCTATATTCGAAAGAATTCATACTATTGTTAGACTTATTGTCGTATGCTTGTGCTGAGCTTTCAAATTAAACTACTTTATATCCTGCCGAAAATCGCGCAGCATCTCCCCTGTTTATATCCCTAGCCCAAAATCACAATATCAACAACCAACACAACAACAACAATACTAACACCAACAACATCATCATCAATAAAAAAGTATTCCATATAACATCTCACACGATGTTTATCCAATATTTCCACCAACAGAATTGTTATATGACCATTTAGTAGTTCTATCTCCGTAATTAAACTTAAATCAACACTAATAAGGAAGAATTCATACCTTACTCCCGCTAGATCCGCGATATCTTTGATATCCATCTTGGATTCAAGCCAAAATCCCTCGCAATACGATATTACAATCGTAATTATACGCCGCCCGGACCTAAATTCAGGGAAATACACTTAATTCGCGCTAAAATTTGATAATTGAAAGTTGGGGGAAATTTCCTGAAATTTGGAGAGGGTTTGGGTGTGTTTGGATAGGAAATGAGGAGGTAAGCCCCCTTTTATAAGGTTCCAGAGTCTGCCTGGACCGACTCAAAATTTGCTTAGCGCGATCGCCCTACCTTGTGGCGCGTTCACGCAGAGTTGCTTGCCTTTTTGGCACGACCCAACTAGAGGGCCATGACGGGTACCTGGTGCTAACCCACCTGGGCACCTCTTATCATACATACACATTACATCTAGGTGAGCCATATAGCTAAATCATACTTTCTATCCATCATTCATACTATTTCCATTGGGCAACAATACATTTATATTACCATCAACAACTATGCCACAACCATGTATATAAGCCGACGAGGCTAACAAAATGATAGTCAAAATATAGGCCGACAAGGCCAAATACATCTAACTATATATATATATATACATGTCTACGAGCCTCTAAGGAGAGTATGTCATATCATACAGGCGGGACAGGGCCCCGCCATGCCCATAAGTATGTACACAAAAGAATAGGTACCAAAAGGCGTAGCTCGGCGAAATAGAGCTCGCTTACGTAGTCCGAGTAATAAAGCTATAGATCAAACTGTCTCCCCTGCCTTTTGCGGGCATGACGCAGCGTCCACAAACAAAAGGACGTCAGTATGAAGAGTGTACTGAGTATGTAAAGCATGATCAATCATCATTATAGAAGCATAATAAACAACATAAGAAATAGCATAAGATGGGAGGTAATAGAACCATCGTCATAAACACTTACTTGCTTTCCATGGGGACCTTCCATTTCTAATGCGTGATTGTGTACATATATCCATATTCGTATCCGAACTCGTTTACATTCCATATCCATATTCGTATTCGTAGTCATATTTCCATTCATACTCGTATTCATTTACATATTCATACTCATAGCATTTCCGTATTCATAGCATATTCGTGTTCATATTCATATCGTATACATAGCATACCCGACCATGAAGGTTTGGTGTTTCACATACCTGGCCCTACCAAGGCTCAGGGTTATACATACCTAGCCCTACCAAGGCTCAGGGTTATCCGTGCCCAACTGTAGTGGTGCGCGCGCAATACATATCATACCCGGCCATATAAGCTCGGGGTTACATAATAGTCATATATAGGCACATATACATAGGAGCTCATAAGCATCTTTGGCATCATTACTATCGTCGTTTTATTACATCTATCCTTAGAGGATCATCCATCGTATAAGGAATTTCATAGAGTCGTAAGTTAGTGAGAATCATGAGCTTTAGTAGTTTTAAGGATGGAATCATTTAGAGGACATCATGTTTCATGAAAGAATAGATATATGGCC
>NC_081346.1:44877868-44891035 GCF_029784015.1 Lycium ferocissimum
ATATGAAAATGGATACAAACGGTAAATGAGTACGGATACGTATACGGATACGGATACGGATATGGATGTATGTACACGGATACGCAATAGAAATGGAATGTCCCTATGAAAAGAACGTAAGTGTTATGACAATGATACTATTATCTCCCATCCTGTGCTATTTCATATGTTGTCTATTATGCTTTCATATTGATGTTGATCATGCTTTACATACTCAGTACATTCTTCGTACTGACGTCCTTTTATTTGTGGACATTGCGTCATGCCTGCAGGTGGCCAGGGAGACAGGCTTGATCCATAGCTATATTTCTCAGGGACTACATAGCGGAGCTCCATTTCATTCGGAGCTACAGCTTTTGGTATAGATTCTTTTGTGTACATATTTATGGGCACGGCGGGGTCCTGTCCTGCCTATATGATATGACATACTCTTCTTAGAGGCTCGTAGACATGTGTATATAGTTAGATGTGTTTGGCCTTGTCGGCCTATATTTTGGACATTATTTTGTCGAGCTTCGTTATGTGTACCATATTGATATGGGCATAGTTGCTAATGATGATATAAATGTATTGTTGCCCAATGGGATTAGTATGATTGATGAATGAAAAGTATGATCTAGCTGTGTGGCTCACCTAGATGTCATGTGAAAGTATGTTAAGAGGTGTCCGGGTGGGTTAGCACCAGGTGCCCGTCGCGGCCCTCCGGTTGGGTCGTGACAAATATGTACCATAAAACCTCCCACACGATGTTTTCCAATTTTCACAACCAACCAACTCGCTATACAATTATTTTGACGACTTTATCCCCGTAAATAAACTAACATTAACATTAATAATAGGAGATTCATACCTTATTCTTGTTAAAACAGCGATATCTTCAATATCCACCTTGAATCCACCAAAAAACCATACTAGAATCACATCCATGCGTTTATCCGAGCTTCGATTAATACTCCGTCGCTTGAAAATTGCTTACTTTGTGATCTCCTCTCTCTCTCTCTCTCTTCAATTTTCTGGGCAAATCTGGTGAAAAAAAGGGGTTTTTACCCTTTATATAGGGTCAAATTCGGGTCGGGTCACTGTAGCAATTTACTGTAGCAGTACTGTAGCAAGTCGGTACTGTAGCAGTACTGTAGCACGCATTTCTGCTCTGTCAGCTGAACTTGTAACGTCCATAATTCTCTACTCCGATGTCCTATCGACGAGCGGTTTGTTGCGTTGGAAACTAGACTCGACGAACTTCATTTTAGGCTTTTGTTTCACCTTAAAACACTTCATATGCTAAGATATATTTATCCCCCAATTTGGACCAAAATATTCACACAAACATTACCCATCCTTTCTCCAAAGTCGTACTACTTCATTTCTTTCACTTATTTCCTTATAAAACCTTTCGGTATACCTTATATACACCCTTCACTCATTAAATGTACTTGATCATGCTTGCTTATATTTCAAAGTGGTTTTACTTAACCATAACTCAACGTACTCATGTTTCAAATTTGATAAGTGCTTCTTCGAAGATACGGGGTGTAACAAAACAAATGAATGTAGCTGGGATGTATGTAGCCATGACGGTTCTTATTTTGTTGCACAGCATGTGTAGCGACCTAGTTAGCTCACACTATTATTTTCAGTACATATATATGTACAGATGATTATGAGTTATTGATACAGAGTTATGATGTCGTCCTTTTGCGTCAGTGTAGTTCAGATATGGGTCATATATGGGCCACCCTATTGTTCAGTCTGCCCCAGGTACCAGTAGATGGGTGCTTGGTCATCTGAGGTCAAACACTCGTCACGACTCATCGATTTGGGTGGTGGCACAGGGCTTGCTGCCCCTTTGTAGAATTCAGTAGTAAAATAACAAGTATTTGGACTATTTTGGGCCTTAAGCCCACTGCTAAAATTAACTGTTTAATTGGACCAAAAAATGGGATTTCAAGGGTTATCGTAAATATTGTTTAGATGGTAGAACTTGCTTTGATAGTAAACACTTCAAACACTATGCGAAAATCGGATGATTTAGGAAGTTAAGAACTAGGTTCTATCTAAAAATGGAAATGGATCACTTTTGAACTTTAAAGGATTTTGAGATTATTGGGCCAAAAGCCCACCGAACTGGAGAATTGAAAAAGAATGGCATTTTGAGCTTGGAAGCCCAATGTTGAATCTGGACTAAAAACGAGACAATTTTTTGGGCCAAGTTTGAGACGAGATGGACTCTGGACTAGACTATGAGCTGACTTGATATGAGCTTCAAATGAGTAAAATTGGGACTTAATGAAATTTGCCTTTTCTTCATATATATGTATCAAAATAGGAGATATACTCCATAATTTCCTTATATATATATATATATATATATATATATATATATATATATATATATATATATATATATACATAGGAGAATGCTCCATATTTTTACATAAAAAAATAAAAACCCGTAAGAACTAAGCTCATCTTATTAGGACTAGAATAGTAGTGACTCTACTCGGGAGAAATCCCGGGTGTGTCCCAGTCCGACAATAAAGTGAGTTGAACACTCATGCAGATTTTTAAAGCCAAAAGCCCTTTTTTAAAGGGGACTTTTTGCCAAAATTTTCTTGAATTAATGATATGAATGAATGACATATTGCGGGATTTTAAACAATTTTTAAGCAAGTAATTATAAAATCACACATTGAAGCTCATAGTTCAACCGTATTCTATGGATATTTAATACTAGGGTGCGTAAAACCTTCCCTAGGGGATCACCAGAATCCTTACCTCGAACTTTGGTCCAAAAGACTTTTTCTCTTATTTGAAAAAACTCTTTAAACCTGATTTTTCTAGTTTTCCTTAAATAAATTACGTGGCGACTCTAAACATATTAGAATCTAATTAGAGCACCAACAACCTTGAAGTAGCCTTTATGCAACCACGTAAAAGTGAACCGTAACAGTGACATACTTTCATACAATCATAACATCAAAATATTTTTAAGCTTCACACGGCTTTCTTGAATGCTTAAATATTTTATTTAGTACTCTTTTGGATATTTTAAAGAATTATTTTCGTCTCATTTTAAGGCACTTAAGAGAGTCGATTGTACTAAAATAGAATAGAAGGGAGTAACATCGCATTGGGCCCATTTTCAGCCTTGTCATATACTGATCCCACACTACTCTTAACCTTAAATTTATGTGTTGATGTAACGACCCGTTTCATCGTTACTGTGAATTTCGAAGGAAGACAACAACTCTCCAGCTAGTTATGTTCTGGAAATAATTTAATCAAACCAAAATCGTTGTGCGATAGTGTTGTCGCTACAGCGTCAGAGTCACCGCCATAGAGGTAATAGCATATGGCCAGCGAGCCGCCATAGCGGCCACTCAGCAGCCCTAGCAGTACCGTTGAAGCGGTGAACATATCACTGGGGCGGTATCGTACAGTGAAATTCCCTATTTAAAGAATCATTTCGGGAATTGTCCCATTTTTCATAACCCTAAATTCCAGCCACCCAGTTCGGTGGGAAAGCCTAAAAATGAGATTCTTAGTCTTGATAAATCTTTCTAACACCCTCCAACTCTCCTTCCACTTCGTAAATTACTCCTAACCATATTCACCTAGAGAATCATCAAATGGGTGTTTCAAGTGGCTCGAGTGGGAGAAATGAGGGGTTAGCAACATTTTTCACATAATTCCCTTTGAGCAATCTCCCATATCCTTCTTCTAAAATAAAGTTAATAACCTAGATCCCTACATTCCTTCACCTTAAAAATGAATTCTTTCATGGATCTTGGAAATGGGTTTTTTTCCCAAGATACGCCTAAAAGTGGGCAAATCACCTTGTATGGTTGTAGATAGAATCTAGAAGTGAGCTAAGATCCCAACCCTCCCTTACTCCGAAAACTCTTACAAAGGTTATCTATGGTAGATCTATTCGTAGGTCTCATGGTTTTATCCAAACTATTTTGTGTGGATTGCAATGTGGTGATTAATTGAAAGATCAATAGATGTTTGTGGCACCCGCTCGGCCATGAGGTGGGTTATGGCTTCCCTTTCAATAAACTCCGATTAGTTTCATATATTCGTGTATTAGAAGGAACGGAGAATGCATGTATAGGAATTAGAGATTTGGGATGGAAACTTAGGATGGTATTGTTGTGTGATTTGTGCGTTCGGGCTTGTGGCCTGTAGGCTCCTTAGGGTGTTTGGTTTGGTTTCTTAACTATTCGTGGATTTCATGTGACTTGGGAGTAGTGGGTGGTATGCAATTTATTTATGCCTTACGATAGGAAATTCAGTAATATGTGGTAAATTGTGTTATACCATTAATAGCGAACCTAGTTGATAAATGGAAGGATAAAAAGTACCAGAGATTGTGACTAAGCTCTAGACTAAGTGTGGGGAGTGATTGTGAGCAGGTGGTGAAATTACTTATTCTAAGCTATTAGGCTGAGTTAGGGGAAGTTGTAACAATATGTATCGACTTACTTAAATTATTGTGTGTTTGGGGCTAGTCGCCCCATTATGTGTGATTTGATTGCTCTATTGTGTCGGCTGGATACCCTGAGTTGTTGGTAGATACTGGATTATGCTTTATCCTCCTAATTATGATATAGTTGACATACCCACTGCTGGTAACTGAATTCATGTATATTGTTAGCGTACCCGTTGTTGGTACTTGTGATTCGGTTATATTATTGGCATACCCAATGTTGGTATTTGTGATTTGTGTACATTGTTGGTGTACCCATTGTCGGTACTTGTGATATTGAGCATGATTGTTGATGTTGATACATGCATTGCACACACTCTCATTTTATGATACACTGTTGAGATATTGATGATATTTGATGAAACACTTGATGAGCTGGGCTCAGTTTTACTTGAGTGACGTGAGATGGCCGATGTCCGATGTTCATCCCGAAATCGTTGATTGAGTGAAATAGATACTTGATAAAATTCTTTTACTTGAGTGACGTGAGATGGATGATGTCCGATGATCAATTCCAGAATCGTTGTTGCATGGCCGATATCCGATATTAGTTCCGGAATCGTTGTTAGTGCATGGACTCCGCGGGTCCCCCAAGGTGGTGTCGGTGAGAACCCCCCCCCCCCCTCCCCTCCCGTGGGCAAAGATCCGGGGTCCTGTCTGTCTGTTGGGCAAAAATTCGAGACGGGTGGCACTTAGACTTTCTGAGACACGCTGGGTTGTACTACCGAGACATCAATATTTCCGTCGGGAGTACATGTGTACACCGCATTTGCATGGCATTGCATTGCATCCATACATTATTGCATTGCACTGCATTATGGTTGGTGATTGAGATGCTTGGTGTTGTACTCGTGATGCTGGATTTGGACTTGATGTATTCAGACTTGGCATGTTTGGGGACTAGATGCTTTACTTAGGCGATGACGTGTATCTGGATCGGATTACAATTGATTTATACTTGTTGAGTTGTACTTATGGAATTATCCTGGAGAACCCTCCGTAAAATCACTTATCTGATTTATTTCTAAGTGATATGGGATAAAAGTCGTTATCACGAAGAGTTGATTCCTAGACTAAAATGAACGATCTAATGATTTGTCTACTGGGCAATTGCACTGGTGCTATTTGACTTGTAGTTATTAGAGAGCAGTTGTGATTTAAGGGTAATAATGTTATGATGTGTGGTAGATAAACGTATGACTTGATTTAGTGATTATCATGGTTGTTTGTGAATTCTTTTACCAATATGTGTTACTAACCATTGTCGGCCTATGATACTTACTCAGTACGCGTGGACTGTACTGATATTGCTCTTACTACATCCTTTGGGGTGTAGATTGTTTCAGGTGGTTGATCGTGATACGAAGCGAAAATGTGAGGTGCCTATCTAAAAGGCCTCCTCCCACTTCATTCCGGGACGGAGGTTGAGTCTTAGAATGTAGTGGTAATCTGAAATCATTAGTCGCTCTTATACTACTCTGGACCAGGTCACGGGAAATCAAATCGAGTCTGTAATCATTAAATGGTTGTAATCTTATTGAATCTTGAGTAATTGGAAATATTTTATGATGTTCCGCTGTTATTTCTAGGAATCTCTTAGTTTAAATGACTCGTCCTTGTTAATTGATTGTTAATTGAATAGAGGGTTCGCCTACCCAGGTGAGAAGGGTAGGTGCCCGCGCGACCCCGAATTGGGTCATGACAGTTGTCGATTTATTTTTTATTTAGTTCCTCCCATTAAATTCGTCATCAAAACGAAGGTGACATACATTTTACTAACAAGTTCTTTAACGAGATGTTATAAGTTATGTCAACTGGCTACAACAAACTACGTGGAATACAGAGTAATCTGACGTTAGCAACTCGTCATTTGCCTTCATTTTTTATATGTAGCTATGTGCAAATCAGCTCCTTTGCCTATAAGTTTGAGTGTTTTAAAATATTTTGCTGGATGCGAACAAGTACGTCTCCTTTCTTTTGTGCTTAAATAATAATGTTGGACTAAGTGTATTTTTAGGATCCCTTTTAATTAATCTCGTGTTGTTCTATCTTGTTTCACTTTATCAATTTAAATTTATATTGCATGGAATAGATTTTTTATTTATTTATTTAAATTTTGTTAGTTTAGTTAGTTTTGCAACGTGTTGTCAAAACCACTACGTTTTGGTCCATGTTAATGAAATTGTACATATTTGTAATGAAGTTTTATTCCTTTTATATATTAGTAAGAGCTTTCTTTATTTTTCTTTTATCTCAAACTTCGTTTAAACCTTTTTCTTATTAAAACCTTCTTTTCTTGAACATTTGCTTCATCATTTAGATAATTAATAATTTCCTCGCTTGTTTGATCACTTTGATTACTTAGATAATTAATCAATCAAATTTTC
Organism: Lycium ferocissimum; assembly: GCF_029784015.1. Lineage (NCBI taxonomy): Eukaryota > Viridiplantae > Streptophyta > Magnoliopsida > Solanales > Solanaceae > Lycium > Lycium ferocissimum. The sequence goes on from NC_081346.1 coordinate 44,884,745, forward strand.
TTTAAACGCCTAATCCCACATAATATTAAATTTGGCCGGGACCCACATTTGTGGACCTCGAAAGGTGCTTAACACCTTCCTTTTGAGCTAATTTGAACCCTTACCCGATCTTTGGTTACGCAAATTAGTTTTAAACAAAGTTATTTGCATTAGTAGTAGTAAATGGTGCCCTAACGCACCTTAATTCGTTAGGTGGCGACTCTTCTCTTTAAATCCACTAAAATAGCTGCACATGTCAAAGCCTATCTTTCGTGAGGAAAGTGGGAAGCGACACCAGTCATCTCTCTCTCTCTCTCTCTCTCTCTCTCTCTCTCTCTCTCTTCTCATTTATGAATTAGCTGTGAGTTAAATTTTAAATTTGGGATTTTCAAGTTTGGTAGTTATTTGGATTGGTGTTGTTCCAATAGATTCTAGGAATTTTACATGTTGTAGCTAACTATAGGAGGTATTTAAGTATAATAACTACACTTTAAATAAATTACAATCCGTAGTTATATTGTGTATTCAATTTACTGCTCATAGCTATATTGTATTTACCCTTCTCTCAGATCCAATATATTCTCATCTCTCCCTCTCTCTTCTCTCTCGCTCCTATCTTCTCCCATAACCCTCTCTCTTTGTGTTTTCACCATTAATGCCCTGCTGGAGTTGGTATGTTTGCCGACGAGCAGCAACATAACAAGCCACGAACAACGGCAACCTTAGGAGGCGATTGGGGGTAACTCCGTCGCGTCACAATAAAGCATAAACACCACGCTGCCATTGAAGAAGAAGACCTAGATGACAATGTTTTTCTCGTAGAAGACCTAGACGACGACGATCAACTCCGTTGCGTCAATAACAGCATACACACCCTACTATTGAAGAAGAAGACCTAGAGTACAATGTTTTTCTTGAAGAAGACCGGACGACAATGATGTATTTGAGTGAATTCGTTGATCTGAATGTATTTGCTCAATTTCAAGAGCAACTTTTACATCTCTGGCCAAAATCCATGGCTTCTTCTTCTTCTTGTATCTCAGATCTGAATGTATTTTATTTCTAATATCTCCATATCTGAGCGTATTTTAGTAAATTCGTCATTTTTTTAGTGCAAAAATTTGAGTGTATTCATCGATCTGAGTGTATTTGCTCACTTTTCAAAGGAACTTTTACATCTCTGGCCAGAATCCATGGCTTCGTCTCTTTCTTGTATCTCAGATCTGAGTATATTTTATTTCTTGTATCTCCAGATCCGAGTGTATTTTAGTGTATTCGTCATTTTTTAGTGTAAATATAAGGTATATGTATTTGGTTGTATGTGTTGTTTGAATGATATATATATATATATATATATATATATATGCATATGTATTTTACTGACTGTATTTTGAAACTGCGTATTTGAATACACCCGTATACATACGAAACTGTGTAACGCGAAATAGCTACAACATAGCTACGAAATGTAATTAAGAAAAAAGTAGCTATGGTTGGTTAGAAGCCTAGAAACTATAGCTATTTATGTAAGTTACTGTTGGCATATAGCAATGTGGGAAGTTTTGATGATTGACAAAGTGAACCTACAATACAAAGAAACCAGGTCTAGATACATGTGATAATTGACAAGGTAATTGAACAAAGCTAGATGGTTGATAAAGAAGCACAGGTTCCAAACATGTAAAAGGCTCGAAAAAACATGCAGTACAAAAATGGTTAGATTAGGTCCACATTTTGGAAATGCAGCAGCACACTAGCAGAATTAGTCTTATGCTTGATACTTAGTTACTAGGGAAGTTCTATCTAATGTGTGGTATCAACATGTTGGTTCATTCTATTGGAAGAATGTCCTCAGTAGCTAGTTTTGTTGGTGTGACACTGATGAATATTCGGAAAGCATTGTCATAGAGGAAGTTAGCAGCAAAACAAAAGCAGGATGACAACTACAACCTAGCTTCAACTTGTCCAAGGTTGAAGCATAAGCAGCAGCATGTTTTTCTTGGCTTTTGTATTTGTTTTGCTAGACTTATTATAGGCACTTTTAGCCAATTTTCTACAGTACAGACTATTTTGATTTAATAAAACTCAATCAGCGTCATGCTGGTTGCTTTGATTAAAAAAAAGGTTAGGTTAGGTCCACAGACATGTTCCATTGCAAAAAAGCAACAGAGGAAAATGCAGACACATGATCAATCACAAGACAGATGCAGAACAACAGAGTTGAAGGTGCAAGGCATGAATGAATCAGAGGACAGAGATCATGAGGATAAATGGTGAAGATGACTCAGAAGCATTTTGTTCAAGAAAAGAGTGTTGCAGACAAAGTATATGAACTAGGTCTGCAAACATGTTCCAACACAGAGCCAGAACATAATTAGAGTCACAGAGTGAGACAAGGTTGAGGACATGATTTATTCAAGAAATGAAAACAAATACACACACTGAACGAAGAGCATGATGCATGAAACAGGTCTGTCACCATGTTCCATCATCCATTACAAAAGCAAGCTCAAGATAGAGTCGCAGGAATGAACAAGAAGGGGATGATGAAACAGCTTTGTGAACATGTTCCATCTCAGACAGCGCAGATATTCAGAGGTAGACGAACCATGTGGATAAAATAGGTCCATGAACATGTTCCAGCACAAATCCTACAGCAACTAGGATTTACAATTTTATGGTAAAGACTTGACGGTCAATTATGCAGATTTCCTTGCCATATTTGTTGGGATTAGTAAGACTTCTACACGTAAGATAGGGATAACTTGGAGTGGGCTTAACAGTGTAGGGAGATTGTTAAGATAGGTATTAGAGTTAGTTCCTAGGTTACAAGGATTGTAACTTGAAATTGCAAAGGACTGTTGTAGTGGAGTTTGGAAAAAATCCTACAGAGGTGTAGGTCGTGGTTTTTATCGCCTTTGTGAGCCGCGTGGTTTTCAAGTAAAAATCATTGTGTTCTTTACTTACTTGCAATTTATATTCTGCAAAGACGTTAGCATAGAACTGGTAGGGTAACGTGTTCTATCCTATAGGCGAAAATTGGAGACTGCATAGGATAGGAAGTAGGTCATGCAACCCAACAAATGGTATAAGAGCAGGTTCTCCTCAAAAAGACTAACACTTTAGGAGAAGATCATGATAAGAGTTGCATCATCTACGAGACTCAATGAAGGAAGATAAATCAACAGGCCACCATGTTTTAATGGAGAACACTTTTCACTGTGGAAAAACCACCTGGAGACATATTTGATGGGAGTGGACTATGATCTCTAGTTAATCTCCACATAAGGCCCACTTGTTCCCACTGCAACTAGACCTGATGGCTGAAGAATAATTAAAATGGAAGAAGAATTCTCAGTTGAAGACTTTAGAATGATGGAACTAAATGCTAAAGCAGTGCACATTCTATTTTGCGGTTTGGGGATTGAAGAGTACATAAGAATCGATAGATACTCAAGTGCTAAGAAAATTTGGGATTCCCTGATACAAGCTCATAAGCCTGAAGAAGATAGATCCAACAATAACAACCATGCCAGAGAAGTTGTTACAAATAAAGAGCAAAATATATGGATCAAAAATTGCCCACCTTAGGGTCCTGGATGGAAAAAGTCCATGACAATTGCGTGGAGTTAAAACTCTAATGAAGACACTGAGGGTGAAGCTAATCACATGGCTCTTGTGGCTATTGGAGATGCAGAATCAGATACAGATAAAGACTCAGAGGCAAATATCCTTGACCTGAAAGATAAACTGGACGCATTCTCGAAGAAAAGGCTCATCTCCTTAATGAGTACTCTAATTGATGAATATCAAGCTATGATCACAAAAAGGGTTCAACTACTCAATGCCTACACGAGCCTGACGCACAAATCTATTGAGTTAGAGACTAGTAAAATAAAAGCTGAAACAGAGATCCACTCACTAAAAGAACAAGTCAGTCAACATGATACCTTGGTCACGTCTCTTAGGACAGAAATCCAGAAGCAAAAAGAGATAACAACTGGAAAATCTGTAATAAGCAAGGAACAATTAAAGGTGGAAGCTGAGTACAGAAGCATGAAAAATGAAGTGTATTCTGAGAGGGAAAAATCCAAAAAATTGTGCCTTGACTTAGAAAGAATGAGAAAAGATCTCAAAAAGAGTCCGTCGCTGGACACAATCATCACAGATGCTCTCTAATCTTACGAGTCAAAGACGTAATGCAACCACTAGTCTAGGGTACAACAAGGAACATGCAAGAAGGGAATCTATAGCAGGAGAATTGTGAACTCTTTGTGGTAAAACTGGACACCCTAGAAGAACGTGCCCAGCGAGTATAAGGCATACAGAGAGGAAATTGAAGGCATATGACAGAAGAGCTGTAAATGGGGAACACAAATCGAATAGGAATAGAAAAAAAGTCCCCATATGTGCCTAGAGTATGGACAATGAGAAATAGGACTCATCCTGAAAGCACAAGGAGAGGATCTGAGACCACCAAAAGAAATATCAAATCTCTTAAGACAAATGAAACAGGAAATGAGAACAGGTTCCTTTCAGGTGTGTATTCCTTCCCTTGCAATTAATTGTACATTTAGATCATGAAACAACTTGGAACACTTGTTCTACCTACCTCGTCAAGAACCTAGCCAATATTAAAAGAGCTTTGAGAAAAGAGAAAAAGAGTCATGATGACCCCTCTTGAAAACTGTTACACCTCGGAAAATTTTTCGTTGATGCACAGTGAATAGGCTAATGAGGAGTAAGAAGTATGTGATGTTTCAATAAGTAATAAATAGCATTTGATGATTCTAAATAAGATTTTAAAGACATTCGGTGTTAGACGATAAAGTTGCCAAGAGAAGGCCATGTATGCGATAAGTATCGGAAAGGATTTATGAGTAGCAAGTTGATGACAAGTTAATGATATGTTGGGGAAGAGTTATAACGCCTCTTAGATTGTTAATGAAGTGATAAACAAGTGTTAAGAAGGTTCCATAAGGATTGGAGATCAAACGAGACGACGGGATCGAACTTGGTGAAACAATAGGTTTCACGACCATGTTCCACGGCCAGCATTATGTTCCACGGACCGTGGATGGGTCCGTGGAACTAAAATCAGAGAAGATGGCTGGCTGGTCATGAACCACGACCAGTTTGGCCGCATTAGGTTCCACGGACCGTGGAACAGTCCGTGGAACTCCCCGACGGCCAGACGAAATGTTCCAAGTTTATAAATGTGTTTCCAACTTCATTAATTCATTTCCAACACTTCTCCACTTCTCTCTAAAGTCTCTAGGGCATCACATATATTTCATAAACAAGAATCCAAAGGAAATCAAAGGTTCTTATCATCAAACTAAGTGAATCAAAGCAAGAAAACCCATTAAAGTTCATCAAAAGCAAAGAATTCAAGTGAAGGAAAATCTAGGGTTTTGATCAAGTGAGGTATATGCAACCAAGGTTCAATACTACACCATCTAAGGTAAGTTTTATGATGTTTCCATTTTGTTTAAAGTATTTGGAAGTTGAAACACTCGGATTACAAAAGAATATAAGAAATGGGTCATGAATGTGTGAATAGTGTCACTTATGAGTAAATGTTTGGGTTGAGTTATGATTCGTGATACATTATGAATATGATCATGTTATAAATGATATTGAGAGTATGGAATCGACATTGTATGTGAATGAATGTATTGTCGAGATATGACTATGAATATGGATGAATTGAAGTGAATGGTGAAGTAAGAGTAATGTAGTTGACTAAAGACTATTGTGATGATATTGTGAATGTTATTATTGATGTTTGGGAGTTGATATATGATATGGAGGAAGTCGTATAAATAAAGGAGATGATGTCCGATTTTCTATATAATTAGTCATGAATGCTAAGCTATCCATTCTCTAACGTTAGTATGCACTTGAAGGTAGAAACGTGAGCGTTGAAGAAACGCATAAAGTTGATAGAATAGTTGCACGAAAAGGTATAAGGCTAACCCTTCTTTTATAAGGCATGGTTCTTTGGCCAAATGTTTATCCTTCTACGAGTCTACGATATTCTCCAATGATCCTATCTCTAGAAGCTACTAAGCTTATGATGCTCAAATGATACGATTGTACTAAGTTCCTTATACGACGAGTAATTCTCTAAAGATTGTAATGAATGACGATAGTAAAAAGCTAAAGATAGATATGAGCTTATATGTATGTGTACTTGTGAGAGGCTATTAACCCCCGAGCTTATATGGCCGGGTAGAATATAATGAATATATATATATATATATATATATATATATATATATATATATTATATTATATATAGTGCGCGCG
>NC_081346.1:44891135-44956759 GCF_029784015.1 Lycium ferocissimum
CCATCAACCCAACAAATACTCCATTCCACCCGAAATGGTCCCCAAACCCGAGAACTTCAACTCTAACACATTCCTGATTTCAAAACATGATTTACTCCAACAATCTATACTCTAACCATGCCATTTCCATAAACATGAAAATTACACTAAATGCACCAAACCTTCCAAATCAGCCCTAACACTTACAATACCAATTCGAATCATTAAACTCTTATTTCCAACATAGAATCCACATAACAACAACAACCAAAACTCTAAGAAAATTGATTCATTTCTTGGCACACATGAAGCAATTCTTATTCGCCAACATACCAACATACACACTTCATGATTTTTATTCATTTCAACACACCACGATAACCAAAACACACTACATAGTATAAATTCATTCCTTAACATACAAAATTGTCCATTTTCGGCCACAACAACCTCACACAACTTCCATGACTTCCATCCATTTCTACACTTCATAACAACATGCAAACACACTAAATACAATTAATTCATTATTACTACTACACAACCCACCACACGGCTACAACACTAACATGCCATATCTCATGAATTCCGTCCATAACAACATACAACAACACACATAAACCTTCCATAACTCATAAAATAAGATTAGAATTTACCTTTCTTCACACTCCTCAACTTGTCCAAAGTTGGCCAAGGATGAAACGAACAATCCAACGCTTGAAACAACAACTCCACGTTACTAAGCACCCTCCAATTAGTAGGTTTGCTTGAAGAAATAATTTTTTGGTGGCTTACTCTTGGTCTTGGTTTTTCCCTTTCTTGGCCGAATAGGTTGGTCTTTTTTTGCTCTCAAGGTTCTTGATTTTTCTTGCTAATGAAGATGATGATATAATGGTCCCTTAAGTCATTCCTTTATTTCAAATAATAGCCAACCATGTGGCCATGGCCCACTCAAAGGTGGCCGGCCACATGGCCAAGTTTTACTCCCTCCATTTTTTCAATAATGGCCAACTTCCACAATTTCCACTTTTGGTCCCGAAGTTTCTTTGATGATTCCATACCAATAACGTCATACACACTTAGGTCTTACGACAAAATCGAAGGTCACACGTCCCGACTTCGTACCCCGGAATGGTCTTAATCCTAACTTATCATAGTTAACCCGAATCGTCCCGTCGTTCAAAATACGGGATGTAACATCCAAACTCTGTGTCCGAAGAAATAATCATGCAATCTCCCGTCAACACTAAATGTATATACGTGATACTAATCAAAGTCTAACTCAAGTAAACCATAACCTACCTCGATGATAAATAACTATTTGAAATTCCATGAATTGCTGGCCTTCCTAGCCCTTATCCGAATCCATGAGAGATGATAGTTGCGGGGAAAGATGCGGAGAAGGTAGGGAAAAGCCTCTTCTCTTGGTGTCAAGTGTTTTTTCTTCTTGTGCAAACATAATAGTAGCCTTGGGAGGTCTTTGCTTGAAAAGGGTGGGGGGGGGGGGGGGTGAAATATAAACTAAGTGACCAAAAATGAGCTTACTGCCCGGCCTCGCCCGCTGCGGCAGCCTGGGTTCCGCTATAGAGGGACCGCTACGGCGGTCCCTTGACCGCTATAGCGGACCACTTCCAGCCCTGGAACTACGATTCCTACCTCTATCCGAAATTAATTTTCCCACTATTAATCCTTAAAGCACCCTATGGGGCTTATTATTTATGAGCATGGGCCTAGATTGGGCATGGGTTCGCGGAGTATTAAATAATGACGGACGGGTCGTTACACCAGATAGCAATTAAACCACTATTCATCCCCGAAAGAAGTGGGGGTGAGGTAAGGGTCACACTCCTGGGCCCTACACCATAGGAGACATGATTTCAAGTTATCATTATAGAAAAGAAAATTTTCAACAAAATAAAATTTCAAAGCAGTCCCGCTGTGGTGATCATTGGTCATTGGGAGCGGCCCTTTTGCTTGGGAGGTAACTGCTGTAGCGGGCACCTGCTCGCTATAGTGAGCCTGCAACAGTGAAGAGGCAAAGCTATGGCGACGCCTTGTCCACTGTAGTGGCCCTTTTACCGCTATAGCGGCTCTACTACGGTAGTCATCCCACTGCCGCAGTGAAGCTGGTTGAGGTAGAAACGAAAATTGGGATATTCTACTACTTCATGCATGGCCTATCACTGCTAAATCTTAGTGCCACATTATTCTAGCTCTGTTTTCCCCCTTTTTAGGCTAACTCTCTCACTCTACTATGGCAGATTCACAACAACAACAACCAGCATAGCAATAACAAAGGCAACAACCACCAGCTCCCCCCGCATACGTTAAGTTCGCCTCCCATGCTTACAAGAGGCGCTACATGGAACAACAGACTAAGGGCCTACTCCACGAGCGAGCCTTCATTATGGATCGACTGGAGGAGATGGTCACAGATTTCTATCAGCTTCTACACTGCATGGGTTGGGGTCCGTTAGTCGAGGAGCCGAGGAATATCAACTATAACTGGATTAGGGAGTTTTATGCTATGCTCACATCTGGATTGGATTGCCCAGTAGTCGCATTATAATCGGGAGGGTCAAAATAAAAGTGCGTGTTGAGGCCCTTAATGCTGTTCATGGGCTACCCAACCCGTCACAGGCTGAGCTTCGGGATAAGGATCAAGAGGGGAACGGTCCGTGGTTGGTGAGGATGCTAGTGAAAGAGTTAAAGAGGAGGAAGGCTACCTGGGGGGTCACCTGTTCTGCCATTAAGAGTCGACACTTCAGTCCTGAGGCTCGGAGGTGGCTGAATCTCGTTGCCCGATGGATTCGCCCTTCGAGCAATATTACTGATATCACTTACCCACGGGCCTTTGTGGTGTTTTGCATTTTGTATGGCATGCCCGTGAATGTGGGGATGCAGGTGATCGAGGAGTGGCGGAGTTTTATGGCCAAGGCTGGCCCGAGTTTAATGTTTCCCTCCCTGATTACCCATCTTTGCCGTAACGCTGGGGTACCTATGGAGCCTGGGGACCGCTATGTGGAGTGTGATGTCACTTTTAACTCTCTGAAGGTCAAGGGAGCACCGAGTAGGGGCAAAAGAAAGAGGGTTGGCTTGGATGACAGCGATGGCCCGAGGTGGGAGTGGTCAGTAACAGACCCCGGGTACATTGGAGCTCATGGAGGCAGATATAGCTGCGGTGAAAGCGGACATGATAGGGTTTGCATGGCCTTTCATAGAGGTCGGGTCATCTAGCGGTACTGCTGGTGCTGGCTACTTTATTACTGAGCAGATGAAGGGCTATATGGATGTCCAGATCAAGATGGGGGAGACTGTATGTCACGACCCGACAAGGGGGCCATGACGGGTACCCGGAGCTGACTACCGAGCACCACTCATTACGCTAGTCATCATACTTATCCTGGACACATATAATCTCCAAGGCAATACATAAATATATATAAGCCCTCACGGCTACAAAAATGATATACTAATTATACTCTGATGTATCCATAAGACAACTACTATCCATACATACGTATCTACGAGCCTCTACTAGAGTACTGAGACATAAGGATTGGACAGGTCCCTGTCGTGCCCAAATAGATATACACAAAAGAATACATCAATAAATGACACCTCCGGAATAGTGGAGTGCTCTTGTGTAGCTGCTGATAGACTCCTATGAATCTGGGCCACCTCCCTGTCTATCTGTGGGCATTAACACAACGTCCAAAAAGAAAGGACATCAGTACGATCATTGTACTAAGTATGTAAGGCATGAACGATAATAACATATCAAGAGATAAGGGAGCATCGAGTAAGGAAACAATCTGTAACTGAATGTCTCTTAAGACGGAATAGTGAATGCAATCTTACATCATAAACAATATCATATCAAGTATGTATATATAAGCTGCCCGACCATATAGGTACAGTGTGATCGTCATTAGCCCACGTCCAGACCTCTCGCGTCCAGGGTAACCATCTCATGCCGCCCACTAGTGGTGTCTGCCAATGCCATCTAGACATGGTGTACATGTTGCCCGCCTTGCGATGTCTGCCAGGCCATATAGGCACGGTGTAATCTCATTATTATATACTTATCATAATGCATGCATAAGAACTCAAGGACAAGCTATAACTCTATCGGGGTGACATAAGGTCGAGAACCCCTAATTCCATTGTGGAGTAGTCATGATCATCATGCCTCACCTTGAAGAAACTAGCATTATGAGGTGAGTCTAGCAACAATGAATAACAACAAGGAATCATTAACTTCATAAGAATATCATATCATAAGCTTGGAATCTCTAGACTTAGACCCATCATCATCGTTGTCATATTCACAACGCATCTCTTATCTTTATTTCATGAGGAGCTTTTAATAATCAAAGACTCATAATTTCAGGAATATAAGAGAGTTATGGAAAGATAAGGAAGTCATATTGTAAGGATCATGCCTTAGAAAAAGAAGGGACTAGCCTTACATACCTTTTCGCCTTTCTAACTTGCCGACTAAACGCTTCCTTCCAAGTTCGTAATTCTACATTCAAGGGTTTTCGTGCTAAGATTAGATAATCGATAATATACTTAAGATTAAGTTAAAGCGGCTAAAGGCTAATAGAAATTGGGCAGCACTTCCTTTGTTTCTACAACCTTCTCCATATAATATAACAACTCCCAAACATCAACAACACACCCACAATATCATAATCAATAAACTTTGTTATGTTGGCCATTATTCAATTCTTACAATTCCCTTTCAAAGTCATCCATAACCATGGTTATCACCCAACGCCATATTCATCCACATATAATGCTTCTCCAAAGATTCTTAATATTATTTATAACAAGATTATACTCATAATATCTCAATAATTATGGTTCATGTCAAACTATTACTCAAGAACACCATTATTTTCACATTTGAGCTCCATATTCTACTTTCTTCCATAATCCAAGTCTTTCAACCCTTCAATATTCTAAATAACATGAAATCATCATAAAGCTCACCTTTTATTGTGTAGGAATGGGTTTTGGATAGAAATGCTTCACTTGGAGAAAACCCTAGCTTCAACTTCAAGGGAATTTCTAGCTTCCATGAACCTTTATTAGCCTCCTTGCACTTGATTCCACTAATTATTGGTGTTTGTTATTGGATTTACCTTGAGTTTATGTTGGTGAAATATATGGAACCTTCTAGAGGTCTTGAGAGAAGTTGAGAAGATGGGAAATGAAAAATAGTAACTTGGATCACTTATTTAGACTTGAAAAAAAAACTGTCCCGATCATGTTATACGGACACTTATACAGTCCGTATAAGTGACCGTATTTTACCATCGGGGATTTTTCTTTCTTGTTAAAGTTATACGGACCCTTTTACAGACCGTATAAAGTTATACGGACCGTATAAGTGGTTGTATAACTCCAATTTTCTGAAGTTAATCTCATCATTTCGTTTGATCTCCAATCCTTCTGGAAACTTCTTAGCACTTGTTTAACACTTCATTAACAATCTAAGGGGAATTATAACTCTTCCTCAAGACATCATTAAATCAACATTAGCTCGGTACTTTGCAAAATCCTTCCAAGACACGACTTATGCCTTGCCTTCCCCGACGAACTTTCTTCTCTTACCTCAAATGTCTTTGGAATCTTAATTAGAATTGCCAAGTAACCTCTCTTACTTGTAGGGACATCATATACATCTCACCGTGCGTTATTCTATCTACCACATGATGACATGAGATTTTCCTAGGTATAACACTCTTCCCCCTTTTAAAAATATTCGTCCTCGAATGTTAAGTTCTCGGGAATCCTACAAAAATTTCGCCAGAGTTTCCCTTATAACATGGCGCTACCATCCTGTCACAACAACCCATAATAACATTGCCACATAGGGCTAAAACATAATAGCAAGAAAATATGTCCACACACGACCAAAAACATTAAAAAGAAAGCATTACATACCTTATGACAACGGTTCCTCATCTTGAATCTCTTCCGGGGGTGGAAACAACTGCGGATACTTGTACCTCATATTTTCTTCCACTTCCGAAGTCATTTCCTCTCGATTATTGTTTCGCTACAAGACCTTAACTGAGGCTACCTCTTTATTTCTAAGTTTCCGCACTTGCCTATCTAGTATAGCAATAGGTACCTCTTCATAAGACAACCTTTGCGTAACTTGAACATCATCTACAGGCACGATTCTAGTAGGATCTCCGACACACTTACAGAGCATTGATACATGGAAAAATGGATGGACTGATTCAAGTTCTGGGGGCAAGTCAAGTTCATAAGCTACTTGGCCTATCTTGCGGACAATCTTGTAAGGTCCAATGTATCGAGGACTTAATTTTCCCTTTTTACCAAATCTCATCATGCCCTTCATCGGTGATACCTTTAAGAATACCCAGTCATCAACTTGGAATTCTAAGTTTCGACGGTTGTCAGCATAAGATTTCTGGTGACATTGGGCTGTCAATAATCGATCTCGGATAACCTTGATCTTTTCCACCACTTGTTGAATCAACTCCGGACCTATTAGTTGTATCTCTCCTACTTCAAACCACCCAATCGGCGATCTACACTTCCTTCTATATAGAACTTCATACGGAGCCATTTGAATGCTGGAATGGTAGCTATTGTTATACGCAAACTCAATAAGAGAAAATGATCATCCCAACTACCTCCAAAATCTAGCACGCATGCCCGTAACATGTCTTTCAAGGTTTGAATGGTGCGTTCAGCTTGTCCATCAGTTTGTGGATGGAATGTTGTGCTGAGTCTCACTTGAGTCCCCAAACCTTCTTCAAAGGATCTCCAGAATTTAGCTGTAAATTATGCTCCTCTATCTGTGATAATAGATATCGGGACACCATGAAGTTGCACTATCTCGTTAAGATATAACCTTGCATAATCTTCTGCTGAGTATGTGGTTCTGACTGGAAGAAAATGAACTGATTTCGTGAGTCTGTTAACAATCACCCATATGGAGTCATATTTTCACCGAGAACAAGGCAAGCCTACAATGAAATCCATGTTAATCACTTCCCATTTCCAAGTTGGAATTTCCATTGCTTGCAATAATCCTCCTGGCTTTTGGTGCTCAATTTCACTTGTTGCAATTTGGACATTGAGCTACAAATTCTGCTATGTCTTTCTTCATTCCATCCCACCAATACATTAATTTGAGGTCGTGATACATCTTTGTCGCTCCTGGATGAATGGAATACCGAGAGTAATGAGCTTCTTCTAAAATACAACAGCGTAGTCCTGCAACATCTGCAACACATAGCCTGTCTCGGTACCTAAGAACTCTATCTGCAGAAACTTCAAATGGCAACTTCTCTTTCTCAGGAAATGTATCTCTATAGTGACTCAACTGAGAATCTTCATATTGGCACCTTTTCACTTCTGTGTTGAAGGATGAAGCAGCTGGATTATGAACACCGACTCCCACATTGCCTGAATCAATTAAACAAACTCCGAGGCTAGCTAGCTGGTGAAGCTCATGAATTAATTGCTTCTTCCCTGGAGGGGCGTCACATAGACTTCCCATTGATTTGCGGCTAAGTGCATCAGCTACTACATTTGCTTTTCCGGGGTGATAAAAAATACTCACATCATAGTCCTTCAGCAATCCTAACCATTGCCTCTGCCATAGATTCAACTCCTTCTGCTTAAAAATTTATTGGAGAATCTTATGGTCCGTATAAATGTCAACATGTACACCATACAAATAATGTCTCCATATCTTCAGTGCATGAATAACTGTAGCCAATTCAAGATCATGGGTCGGATAATTCTTCTCATGTTTCCTCAACTGTCTGGAGGCATAGGCTACAACCTTCTCATGCTACATTAATACACAGCCTAACCCGACACTGGAGGCATCACAATAAACAACATAGCCTTCCGACGCTTCTGGAAGTGTCAGGACTGGGGCCGAAGTCAATCTATCTTTCAATTCCTGGAAACTATACTCACAGGCATCAGTCCATTAAAATTTTACTGATTTCTGAGTTAGCTTCGTCAATGGTGCAGAAATAGAAGAAAATCCTTTCACAAATCTCCTATAGTAACCTGCCAATCCCAAAAAGTTACGGACTTCTGTAGGTGTTGTAGGCCTCGACCAAGTCTACACAGCCTCAATCTTTTGAGTATCTACGCGAATACCATCAGCTGAAATAATATGGCCCAGAAAAGTCATAGAATTCAGCCAGAACTCACATTTTGAGAATTTAGCATACAACTCACGAGTCCGAAGAATCCCAAGGACAATACGCAAGTAGTCTGCATGCTCTATTTCTGACCGAGAATATACTAAAATGTCATCGATGAATACAAGCACAAATAGATCTAGAAAGAGCCTGAATACATTATTCATTAGATTCATAAACACTACCGGGGCATTAGTTAACCCAAACGACATCACCCGAAATTCATAATGGCCATATTTAGTTCTGCAAGCCGTCTTCGGAATATCTTCTTCCTTAACTCTCACTTGATGATACCCTGATCTCAGATCAATCTTTGAAAACCTCTTGCCACCTTGCAATTGATCAAACAAATCGTCGATTTTCGGAAGTGGGTATTTATTCTTGATTGTCACCTTGTTTAGCTATCTGTAATCAATGCACATTCGTAGGGAGCCATCTTTCTTTCTTACAAACAGGACGGGTGCTCCCCATGGTGATGTAGGCCTAATAAATCCCTTCTCAAGCAAATCGTTCAATTATGCCTTTAGTTCTTTCAATTCTGCAGGAGCCATTCTGCGAAGAGGTATAGATATAGGTTCGGTGCCCGGCAACACGTCAATGGTAAAGTCAATTTCCCGTTCCGGTGGAAGACCTGGAAGTTCATCTAGAAATATATTCGAAAATCATTTACTACCGGGACGGATTGAAAAGTCGGCGGCTTTGCTTCGGTGTCATGAACTCGGACTAGATGATAAATATAGCCTTTAGCGATCATCTTCCTTGCCTTAAGGTAGGAAATAAACCTACCTCTTGGGAATGCTGTGTTACCTTCCATTCAAGCACGGGTTCTCCTGGGAATTGGAATCGAACTATTTTCATTCTACAATCGACATTAGCATAACAAGAGGCCAACCAATCCATGCCCATAATCACATCAAAATCTAGCATTTCCAGCTCAACCAAATCGACTTTAGTTTGATGATCACATACCACAATCACACAATTTTTATACACTTGTCTAGCTATTACCGGATCACCAACCGGAGTAGATACCTCGAAAGGTTTAATTGGCTCGGGTTTCACCCCAATGCGGCCAGCAATATAAGGAGTAATATAAGACAACGTAGAACCTGGATCAATCAATGCATAAACGTCATGAGAGAATATGGATAGTATACCTGTAACCACATCCGGAGAGGATTCAAGATCCTGTCATCCGGGTAAAGCATAAATACGGGGCTGGGTACCACCTGAACTGGATGCTGCCCCTCTGCCTCTACCACGACTTGCTGAAGCCTGAGGAGTCTGCCCTATGGGACGCACGGACGAAGAAGAACCTTTTACCGATCCCGTAGGCTGAGCCCTAACTCTACCACCCATTGATAGACAATCACGCATTATATGCCCAACTTGATCGCAGGCATAACAAGCGTCTGATCCTCAGCGACACTGACCCGAATATAGGCTATTGCACTGGCTGCATCGCGGTATCGGTGGTCGCCTTTGACTAAAATCACCTCCTAACTGAGGACCTGAGACCCTCGAACTCTGACCCGGACCAGAATAAATAAGGCGATCAAATCTCCTGCTCGCAAACCGAGGAGGTGCACTCATCGCGGACTGGCCCGAATATCTGGAATACTGTTGCCGCTGACCCCCTCTATACTCACTACTAGCACCGGCAGATTTGGCCCTCTTGCTCTGTCCTCTGTTAATATCACGCTCACCCCTCTGCGGCTGTTGCTGCTCTTCTAAATTTTAGGCGTGAGCCTGAACACCGGAAATGTCCATCCCCTCATGTAGTGAAGCCGTTAGACAATCCTTGAACAAGTGTGGCCCTAAGCCCCTCACAAATCTATGCACTCTATCCCCCATGTTAGCCACCGTAGCCAGAGCATACCTAGCCAATGAATTAAAGTGAAGGCTATACTCCCGGGCACTCATATTCCCTTGCTTAAGATTCAAGAATTTATCAGCTCTGGCCTAATGAACCTCGGGTGGTAAATAGTGACGGACGAAAGCATCTACGAATTCTTGCCAAACTGGGGGAAGTGCACTTTCCTTTCTTGAAGATATCCAGTTATTATACCAAAGAACCGCCACATCATGAAGCTTATAAGATGCCAACTCCATGGACTCCGTATCGGAAGCATGAATAATCCTCAACGTTCTCAACACTTCATCTATAAAACCTTGCGGGTCTTCATCCGGCTTTGATCCGACAAATTCTGGAGGATTTAAACTCATGAAATCACGGGCTCTAGCACTAGTCGCCCTGTCACCTAGACCTGTACTCTACCGCTGAGCTTGAGCGGCAACTAGCTGTGTGAATAGCTGAATAGCTTCGGTCATTTATTGACCGAAGCACCCGGTGGAGAAACTGGAGGCATAGGAGCCGGAGCTGAAACCCCTCCTTGTTCTTCTAAAATAGGCGGAGTGTGAGAGGTATTGGATGGAGCCTCATTATGGGATTCAACTTCTTCTACATTCATTGACGGCTCCCTTTCCATCCGCCTTTCTGTCGTAGCCTTGCCCTTCTGCGCGGCTGTGGCTTTTCTCTTTACTGGCATCACTGAAATCATAACGCACAACTAGAGAAAAGGAAATCTTATAACATAGCTCTATCGCACGATCTAATAGGAAGAAGAATGGTCATTTTTCCTAAATGCTCCGCAGCCTCTTGTTTATAAGTGTGGCATGCTTCACACCCATAAATAAGACTCTACCGGACACGGCACGTAGACACACCCTAGGACGGAACTGCTCAGATACCACTTTTGTCATGACCCGACAAGGGGGCCATGATGGATACCCGGAGCTAACTACCGAGTACCACTCATTACACTAGTCATCATACTTATCCTGGACACATATAATCTCCAAGGCAATACATAAATATATATAAGCCCTCACGGCTACAAAAATGATATACGAAATATACTCTGATGTATCCATGAGATAACTACTACCCACACATACGTATCTACGAGCCTCTACTAGAATACTGAGACATAAGGATGGGACAGGACCCCGTCGTGCCCAAATAGATATACACAAAAGAATACATCAATAACTGGCACCTCCGGAATAGTGGAGTGCTCCTGTGTAGCTGCTGATAGACTCCTATGAATCTGGGCCACCTTCCTGTCTACCTGTGAGCATGAACATAGCGTCCAAAAAGAAAGGATGTCAGCACGAACATTGTACTGAGGATGTCAATGTATAAGGGAACATCGAGTAAGGAAACAACTCAGAATCGAATGTCACTTAAGACGGAATAGTGCATGCTATCTTACATCATAAACAACATCATATCAAGTATGTATATATAAGCTGCCCGACCATATAGGTACGGTATGATCATCATTAACCTGCGTCCAGGCCTCCCGCGTCCGGGTTAACCATCTCATGCTGCCCACTAATGGTGTCTGTCTGCCTATGCCATCTAGACATGGTGTACATGTCGCCCGCCTTAGCGGTGTCTGCCCGGCCATATAGGCACGGTGTAATCTCATTATCATATACTTATCATAATGCATGCATAAAAACTCAAGGATAAGCTATAACTCTATCGGGGTGACGTAAGGTCGAGAACCCCCGATTCCATTGTGGAGTAGTCATGATTATCATGCCTCACCTTGAAGGAACTAGAATTATAAGGTGAGTCTAGCAAAAATGAATAACAACAAGTAATCATCAACTTCATAGGAATATCATAGCATAAGCTTGGAATCTCTAGACTTAGACCCATCATCATCGTTGTCATATTCACAACGCATCTCTTATCTTTATTTCATGAGGAGCTCTTAATAATCATAGACTCATAATTTCCAGAATATAAGAGAGTTATGGAAAGATAAGGAAGTCATATTGTAAGGATCATGCCTTAGAAAAAGAAGGGACTAGCCTTACATACCTTTTTGCCTTTCTAGCTTGCCGACTAAACGCTTCCTTCCAAGTTCGTAATTCTACATTCAAGGGAATTCGTGCTAAGATTAGATAATCGATAACATACTTAAGCTTAAGTTAAAGCGACTAAAGGCTAATAGAAATTGGGCAACACTTCCTTTGTTTCTACAGCCTTCTCCATATAATATAACAACTCCCAAACATCAACAACACACCCACAATATCATAATCGATAAATTTTGTTAAGTTGGCCATTATTCAATTCTTACAATTCCCTCTCAAAGTCATCCATAACCATGGTTATCACCAAATGTCATATTCATCCACATATAACGCTTCTCCAATATTCTTAATATTATTTATAACAATATTATACTCATAATATCTCAAGAATTATGGTTCATGTCAAACTATTACTCAAGAACACCATTATTTTCACATTTGAGCTCCATATTCTACTTTCTTCCATAATCCAAGTCTTTCAACCCTTTAATATTCTAAATAACATGAAATGATCATAAAACTCACCTTTGATTGTGTAGGAATGGGTTTTGGATAGAAATGCTTCACTTGGAGAAAACCCTAGCTTCAACTTCAAGGGAATTTCTAGCTTCCACGAACCCTTGTTAGCCTCCTTGCACTTGATTCCACTAATTATTGGTGTTTAATATTGGATTTACCTTGAGTTTATGTTTGTGAAATATATGGAACCTTCTAGAGGTCTTGAGAGAAGTTGAGAAGATGGGAAATTAAAAATAATAACTTGGATCATTTATTTATACTTGAAAAAAAAACTGTCCCGATCATGTTATACGAACACTTATACGGCGGTATAACATTATACGGTCCGTATAATTAATCGTATTTCACCATCAAGGATTTTTCTTTCCTGTTAAGGTTATACGGACCCTTGTACTGACCGTATAAGTGGTCGTATAACTCCAATTTTCAAAATTTAATCTCGTTGTTTCGTTTGATCTCTAATCCTTCTGG
Organism: Lycium ferocissimum; assembly: GCF_029784015.1. Taxonomy (NCBI): domain Eukaryota; kingdom Viridiplantae; phylum Streptophyta; class Magnoliopsida; order Solanales; family Solanaceae; genus Lycium; species Lycium ferocissimum. The sequence continues at coordinate 44,904,206 of NC_081346.1, forward strand.
AACCTTCTTAGCACTTGTTTAATACTTCATTGACAATCTAAGGGAAGTTATAACTCTTCCTCAAGACATCATTAAATCAACATTAGCTCGGTACTTTGCAAAATCCTTCCAAAACACGACTTATGCCTTGCCTTCCCCGACGAACTTTCTTCTCTTACCTCAAATGTCTTTGGAATCTTAATTAGAATTGCCAAGTAACCTCTCTTACTTGTAGGGACATCATATACATCTCACCCTGCGTTATTCTATCTACCACATGACGACATGAGATTTTTCGAGGTATAACACTGTGGATGCCTTGTAGGGCGCCTATGGATCCTTGGCCCAGGCCCATGTGGATCTCTGGGATGACTTAGATCGGGAGAAGAAGACAAGCCAAGCTGGGGAAAAATACTGCGTGAAGATGTGGAAAGACGTCAAAAGCCTTTTAAAGGCCCTAGTCCCGAAAGTGAAGCCTCCCAAGGTGACCACCAGAGATGCCTCTTAGTTATCCTTCCTTAGCGCATCCGGACTTGGCAGTGAGGACTCTAGTGACTCAGAGGATGGTGGTGATGAGGTGACTAGCCGAGGAGTGGCTTAGAGATCCCCTCCCCTTATATCAGCTTTGGTTATCACTTGCCCTTGCAGGGCTTTATGTTCAAACAATTTCTTGTGTTTGGTTGTTTTTGGGATGTTTGGATAATCTTACGTTTTTTGTTTTTGGTGCGGGTACCCCGGTTTAAGGGTGCTCGTAAGACAATTGCCCTAGTTGGGCGGATGCTTTTATGTAGGTATTTGCTTTGAAATCGGTTTCTTCTTGGTTTGTTGATGAATCATACAGGTTGGAAAACAGGGGAGAAAAAGAGAGGCTACTGGTCTCATGGTACCGCTACGGCGATGGCGGCCTCGCTATAGCGGGACCCTGCAGAAGTTTGGGTCGCTATAGCGATCCGATGCTTGCTGTAGTAAGTCTGCTGCAGCAGTACTGTAGCGGTCCCCTTACCGCTGCAGCGGTGCTACAGTGCCAGTGGGCAAAAACTTTTACCCACCAGCTCGGATCACATAGGGGCTCACTTAATTGCGTAGTGCGTAACAACATGGCTTTCACCTAACGAGTACGAGTGCGCTATTAACTTCGTGATCTTCCTAGAATAAGCACACAATCTATAACACTTACACTATCACTGAAATTTCATTTGTTCACACAAATAATCACGCACCTACTCATAGAAGGTCTTCCTTGAGTCAATATAGAGAGACACCATTTGGAATCGACAGATACCAATTAGCCCGTCAAGATCCCAATTGGAATCATCCAGATACCAATTGGATTCAACTAGGAGATGGCGTATTGGGGTGGCACGATAGAATGAATGAAAGGAAACTTCTAGATGTCCTATAGCCTCTTGCGGACGGGCATGGACGTCATCGTACCATTCCATAAGACTCTACTTGAAATTTGCTCTTGTACTCGTGAGACCGATAACCTAGGCTCTGATACCAACTGTCACGACCCAACCCACGGATCGTACAAGCACCTATCATTTGACTAACCTAGCAGGCAAACCCTTACCAACCAACCCAATTACTCATTCATTTTATAACAACAATTCCTTAAAATCACAAAGGTTAAATAAAAGCTCACATAGACTCTGTTTTAAATATAATAAAACTGAAAAGAAATTTCCCGGGACCTAGTCTAGATAGGGACAAGAGCTCCTACTATACAGGAAGAAAAAATAAATCACACAGCCTCTGCCTGGAGTGAGATGAGTGAGGCTGTAGGAGAATGCTCGATGAATCCACACGAAGAAATTTCAACTTACACTGCAACATATCTACACCCAAAAAGGATGTAGCAAGAGTAGTATCAGTACACCACACGTACTGGTAAGCATCATAAGTCGACTAAGATTAGTTCACACAACACAATATAAAGTTAGAAACATAAGAAGATAAGTCAAGACCTTCAGGATTCTCGATATAGATTATTTTATTTTCACGAACTTACCTTCCGACTCCCAGTTTAAATCTTGATCAACGAACTCTCGTTCTGAACCTTCCAAGGACCTAAAAATTTCTCTCCCAGTTTACAGTATTGAATAAATGAGAAATTTTGAGAGCTTCTCAAAATTTCTGCCCCAGTTTGAAACTCTGGGTTAGCTGACTCTTTGTAGTGGATTGATGGCACAAATTTTTGAGATCTTCTTAGAAATTTTGCCTAAGTTGGACGTGTGGGGATCCTTGCATCCTTTGTGAAGTCCTATCTATGAGGCTTCCTAGGGATTTTTTGGTTTTTTCTTTTGGTACGACCAAGCTCAAAGAGCGCCTACGTATCCTGTCGCAGCAAGAATCAGGTCAAACGTAGTTCGAAATAAAAGCAAATGATTTTTGACTTTTACTAATAATGCGATCGGGTCCCAAATGGACTGCCTACATATCCCGCTGTGGGGAAGTCTGGTCATTGCGTAGTTCATATTACAAAAGTTATTTTGTTTTTCCCGTCTATTACAAAACTATTACAAGCAAAAGGAAATAACTAATACAAGCAAAGAAGAATAATGATTACAAGCAAAGGGTACTATTACAAACTGAGAAACATTGTCTTCATGCATAGTCGCGCTTGATTGCATCTGTGTTGATTGGCTTTGGCCACTATTTTCCGTCCATTTTCGCCAGTACTACTGCTTTTCCGGAGAGTACTTTGCGGACCACATAGGGGCCTTGCCAGGTGAGAGCGAATTGTCCTTTGTATTCATCTTGATGTGGGAAAATTCTTTTGCACCAGTTGCTCGATTTGAAAAAGTGGAGCATTGACTTATTTGTTGAAGGCTCTAGCCATCTTTTGGCGGTATATTTGACCGTGGCATACGACAACCATCCCTTTCTCGTCGATTAAAGCTAATTGCTCGTTTCGAGCTCGGACCCATTTAGCATTATCCAGCTTCTTCCTTCTTGAATGATTCTTAAGGAAGGTATCTCAACTTCGATAGGTATGACTGCTTTAGTACCGTAGACTAACAAATATGGAGTTGCTTCTGCTGAAGTTCTGGCAGTAGTATGGTATCCCAGTAAAGCATAAGGAAACTTCTCGTGCCAACCTTTGTAATTATCAGCCATTTTCTTCAATATCCTCTTGATATTCTTGTTGGCTGCTTCTACGGCTCCATTCAATTGTGGCCGGTAGGCTATCGAGTTTCGATGAGTGATCTTGAATTACATACAAATATCCTTCATTAGATGGCTATTCAGGTTTGCTCCATTGTTAGTAATGATGGACTCGGGTATACCGAACCGGTATGTGATGTTGTTTCATATGAAGTCAGCTACTACTTTCTTTGTCACCGACTTGTGTGACGTTGCTTCCACCCATTTGGTAAAGTAGTCAATGGCAACTAAAATGAATCGGTGGCCGTTTGAGGCTACAGGTTCGATGGGTCTGATGACATCCATGCCCCGAGCAACGAAGGGCTACGGTGAACTCATAGCGTTAAGCTCACTTGGTGGTACTCTGATTAAATCACCGTGGATCTGGCCTTGATGGCATTTTTGCACATATTTGCAACAGTCACTCTCCATAGTCATCCAATAATATTCGGCTCTGAGAATTTTTTTGGCCAGTGCAAATCCATTCATGTGGGGTCCGCAAGTCCCTGCATGTACTTCTTCCAGCAATCGGGTGGCCTCCCCAGAGTCTAAGCATTGTAATAATCCCAAATTCGATGTCCGTTTGTATAATACTTCCTTGTTTAGAAAGAAGCCATTTGCCATTCTTCTGATGATCTTTTTTTGTCCACTTGTGATGCCTTCAGGAAATTCCTGCCTTTCCAAGTACATTTTGATGTCATTGTACCATGGCTTGACATCTGGCTCAGCCTCTACATGACAACAGTGGGCATGCTCTTCTTTCAAGCTTATCCTTAGCGGGTCAATGTGACTGCTTTCAGGATGTTGGATCATTCATGCTATTATGGCCAACGCATCAGCAAATTCATTCTGAGCTTTTGGTGTATGCCGGAATTCAATCTTTTTGCATTTCCTGCACAATATTTATGCCAAGTTCACATATGGCAAGACCTTTTCATTATTGGTGGCCCATTCACCTTGTAGTTGATGAGCTAGTAGGTCGGAATCTCCGATGACCAGTAATTCATCGATGTCCATATCCAGTGCCATTTGGAGACCTAGAATGTAGGCCTTGTACTCAGCCATGTTGTTGGTACAACAAAATTCGAGCTTTGCGGCCATGGGGTAGTGTTTCCCATTTTTTGATATCAGAACCGCTCCGATTTCGGAACCTTTGTAATTCACCGCTCCGTCGAAGAACAGTCTCCAGCCAGTGTAAGATTCTATTGCTCCTTCTTCTATGGCCAACACCCCTTTGTCTGGGAAATGAGTGCGAAGGGGTTCAAGTTCTTCATCAACCGGACTTGCAGCTAGTAGGTCAGCCAAAGCTTGTCCTTTAACAACCTTCTGAGCTATGTACATGATGTCGAATTCACTTAACAACATCTGCCATTTGGCCAACTTTCCGATGGGCATAGGCTGGTGGAATATGTACCTCAATGGATCTATCTTGGATATGAGATGAGTGGTGTACGAGGACAAGTAATGCCTCAATTTTTGGGCCACCCAAGTTAAAGCACGGCAGGTTTTCTCCACCAAAGATATATCTTGCCTCACAGGCGGTGAATTTTTTGCTGAGATAGTAAATGGCACATTCTTTTTTCCTTTCTTCATTGTGTTGTCCTAATGCGCAATCGAAGGCATTTTCAACAATCGATAAGTATAGCAGCAGTGGGCTCCCGGGCCTTAGTGGTGCCAAGACTGGAGGATTGGACAGCTATCTCTTGATAGTGTCGAATGCCTCTTGGCACTCCTCTGTCCATTTCATAGGAGCATCCTTCTTCAAAAGCTTGAGGATGGGCTCTACAATGATGGTGGATTGAGCTATGAATCGTCCAATGTAATTTAACCTCCCAGGAAACTCATGACTTCTTTCTTAGTTTTGGGAGGAGGTAATTCTTAGATTGCTTTGATCTTCATTGGGTCTAGCTCTATGCCCCTTCGGCTGACTGTGAACCCCAGTAATTTTTTGGCTAGTACTCCGAACCCACATTTAGCAGGGTTTAATTTCAAGTTGAACTTTCGGAGCCTATCGAAAAATTTCCTCAAATTTGTGGTATGCTCTGAACTTTGCCTTGACTTGATAATGACATCATCCATACAGACTTCAATTTCTCTATGGATCATGTTGTGGAAAATGGTAGTCATCACTCTCATGTATGTTGCGTCAGCATTCTTGAGGCCAAAAGGCATTACCCTGTAATGGTACACTCCCCATGGAGTGATGAAGGCTATTTTCTAGGCATCCTCTCTATCCATTAAGATCTGGTGGTAGCCGGTGCAACAATCCACAAATGATTGCAGCTCGTGTTTGGCACAACTATCTATGAGTATGTGGATGTTCGGGAGTGGAAAATTATTCTTTGGGCTAGCTTTCTTAAGATCTGGGTAATCCACGCAGATTCTTATCTTACCATCCTTTTTGGGTACCGGAACTATGTTGGCTAACCATGTGGGGAATGAAGTCACCTCCACCACTCCTGATTTAATATGTTTTTTCACCTCATCTTTGATTCGGATACTAAGATCCTGTTTGAATTGTCAGGTTTTCTATTTCTTGGAGCAAAACTCGCACTGATGGGTAACCTGTGGGATACTACACTGGTACTTAGTCCTGGCATGTCGTTGTAAGACCATCGAATATATCCACATACTCCTTCAGTAAATCTATCAAGTCTTCTTTTAAAGGCGTCTCTAGGTGTGCACTTATCCTTGTCTCTTTGACATTCTCTTCATCACCTAGATTTATGGTTTCTCTCTCGTCCATATTTTGTTTCTGCTCACTCTCTAATTGTTCTACTTCTTCCACGAGACCCTCGGGTAGCATTGTGGTCTCATCGTATTCCTCATACTCTTCTTCCTCTATGCTGCTCGACTCATTCGTTTCGCAACATGTCATGACATTTAGGGTTGCTTTATTGTTTTTATTATTGAAAATTCAAGGCAAAATATGTTAGTATAAAACATGCATGCAAAAATGAGTAAATAATAGTTTTGATAAACTGAGGCTTTCATTAATTTAAATTAATCAGAAGTACAAACTGTGGTCCTGGCTTGGATCCATATCAAGCCATTATCTTTTTTGAAAACATTACGAGGTACGTAAGTGATAAAAGGGTGAGCAATTGGGCCTCGACCGATTCTCCCTATTTTTAAAGTGAATTCATCTTTCTCTACCGAAGAGCCAGTAGCGGGGTAGAGGTCCAGTTGGACAGTTGCTCGCCCGATTCTGCCTTTCTGATGGTGGGTGCTTCAGTGCATTCCTCCAAAAGCATGGAGCAATTTCTTCCCGGAATAGCATCCCTATCCCTTCTTCAATTTCAGCATCTCTAGGCATAGGCATGCGATAGGGAAATGACTAATACAGATCAGGAATAGGATTGCGGAGATCTGCAACTTCTCAACCTTTCTTGGTAGGTATCTTTTCTCCTGCGAGGATGTAACCCAGTCCAAGACAGAAGTTATCTTGGAGAATGGGAATTGGCTCGGTGATGCTATCCAGGTTCTTTCCAAGACCTTTTCCGGGTTCAAACCCGTTTAAGAGCATGGTAGAAGCAATCATTTTGTAAACTGCCGGTATAAGAATTTTCGGGGAGTCTATTTTGTGGACAGCTCCCACTAACTCCATGGTATGGAAGTCCGTTCCCTTAGGCGCAGCTGCAATGACGGGTACAGAGTTATCTGGGTAATTGTGCATGCTAGCTTCTTCATGGATCACTACTTCTGCTCCATCCCAGACAAATTTTAAAGATAGACAGAGCGAGGATGGCACTGCTCCTGCCATGTGGATCCATGGCCTTCCCATAAGCAAATTATAAGTGGCCGATATTTCCATGACTTGGAATTCACTGGTGAATTCAGTTGGACCTATTTGAATGTCCAAATCTACCTCCCCAGTGGCATCACAACGTCCTCTGTTGAACGCTCTTATGTTGGTTCGGCTCTGACATAGTTTCCTAAGGTCGTACCCTAACTGAACCAAAGTAGATTCGGGACAAATATTAAGCCCCACACCGTTGTCAATTAATACTCGGGTTATCACTTTGTTGCCGCATATAATAGTGATGTGCAGCGCTTTGTTGTGATTTGTGCCTTCTTTAGGCAACTCTTTCTCTGTGAAGGTGATTTAATGTTCTTCCATAACATGAGCGACCATTTTGGCCAGGTTTACACTGCTTGGTCCAACTGGGATGTGCGCTTACTCCAACACCTTCATTAAGGCCAGGCAGTGCTGAGGTGAGCTTTGTAACAATGCCAGTACCGAGATTTAGGCTGGTATTTTTTTCAAGTGCTCCACAATGGAGTATTCCTTCGGCTGCATTTGGTGCCAAAAATCTTCAGCTTCACCTTCGGTGATAGCCCTTTTCTGATTCCCCTCCCTTCGGGGTGCCTCTTGGGCCAAGTCTTCGGGAATGTAGCATCTCCCTGATCTTGTAGTTTCGTGTGCAGTATCAACTTGGACTACGAACTCTTTGCGAGGCGATGCTAGAGTCACTTGAGCTACAAGCGCTGTCACTGGCACAGGGATTAATACTTTGAATTGCGGGCATTCTTACAAAGACAATGGCGCTACTGTGCGCTCAAGTTCTTTCACAGAATTTTGGATTGTAGGTCTTCCTGCAACCCAGTCTTTCTCCCTCTCAATCATGTGAATCACGTTGTTGCCATGGTTTGGAAAGGGATTGATGTTCACAGTTAGAGGGGTTGTTTGGAGCACAATATCTTTCTGGTCAATCAGGTCCAGTATTTTGTACCTAAGATTAATGCAATCTTCAGTACTGTCTCCTATGCCATTGGAATAGTAGGCACATGTCTGATCAGCTCGGCAAAACAAGTTCTTTGGGTCGACGACCTTTGGGGGAAGCATTTGGATTATCCTAGTTGCGCTTAATCTTTTGAATAAATTAGTCTGAGATTTCATCAATGGAGTGAATACCCGAGCTGGCTTCTTTTCAAAGTTCTGACATGGTGCATTATAGGCATTTTGTGGTGGTTGATTTTGGCAGGTGTTGGGTAGGTTATTTTGTCGAGTGCGGTTAATAGATGAGGGAGTTTGATAATTTGGCTGTGGAGCTTGGTAGTTCAGGGGAGGTGACTGGAAGTTATTTTGTGGAGCTTGGTAATTTGGGGGTGGTGACTGGAAGGTATTTTGTAGAGCTTGGTAATTTGGGGGTGGTGATTGAAAGGTCGGTTGCGCGTACTATACGAGCACCGTATTGTAAGGAGTGGAAATGTAGGTATTTGAGGAGGTGAAGCATATGCCTCCATTGGGAACTCTTCCCTCCTTTTGGTTTTGGGGCTAGGAATGTGAGATATGCTAGCCACATCTTCCTTCTTCTTGCGTATGAACCCGGTTGAGCTTGAGCCAGCAGACTTTCCGGTTTATACTTATGATTCGGACTGTTTTGAGACCATCTTCTATGGCCTCACCCATTTTGACTAATTCAGAGAAAGGTCTACCTACCATTGAGAGCATTCTATCATAGAAATTTGTTTCTCGAAAGGATGAAAAACTGATACAAGTTTCTCTTTGCCCTTAGGGGGTTGTACCCAGGCAGCCTCTGTTCTCCACTACCCGCATACTCGCGAAAATTTTCAGTGGATTTTTGTTTTACTTTTTCCAAATAGTACCTGTCCGGTACTATTTCCATGTTAAAGCGAAATCTTTCCATGAAAGTTGCAGCCATGTCTTCCCATGTAATCCAACGACGTATGTCTTGCACCGTGAACCATTCTGAGGCTTCTCCGGTCAAACTTCAGCTTAAGAGCCTCATAATAAGCGCTTGGTTGGCTCGGACGCCAACCAATTGGTCACAGTAGGCTCGTAGATGCACTTTAGGATTTCTTGTCCCATTAAATAGTTCAAAACGTGGCACCTTGAAGCCTTCGAGTAAATCCAAATTTGGATGCATACACAAATCGTCATAGCTCAAGCCCGTTCTAGTGAGGGTGGTTCTTATAGACCATTCCAACATTGCGGTCATCTTTCGTTGAAGCCTTTCTTCCTGTTTATCCTGCTCGGCCTTCCACCCTTTTTTCATCTCCTCATAGTAATTAATTTCTTGATCGGTGAAAAGGTGCCTGCGATGACAGGTGTGTGGAAGGAAACAACAGGGAGAGTTCGGGGAGTAGGGGTGGTTTTGGCTGTTGGTAGCGAGATGATGCTTGGTTGTATAGTGATGCCGGGATGGTTACTTTGTGGTGTTGGGTATGAGGGGATAGAGCGAGCGGTTCCAGTTATTTAGTTAGTGATAAGTGGTGGTAGGGTGTGGTGTGAGGCACTAATGTGCCCGACGATTGGGGTAAATGGTATGGTTGTCACAGTGGATCGGGTGGGGAAGTGGTCAGGTAATGGGAAATTTAGAGATGGAAAGAACGGCGGAGGCCTTCTTTTTTCAGTAGGGGCCTCTCAGGCAAAAAAGATTAGCAACTTTTTTTCATGCCACTTACACTTGAAGATGGGTGGTTTTCTCAAACATCATTTTAATGACGTCTTCAGTAGGTGATGACTCAGGCAGTTCGCGCAGAGGCGATTCTCTGAGAGTAATGTCAATAGGGGTAGTTTCGTTCTCGGAAGCACCAGTCATTTTTGCTTTGCCTTTGTCTTGTCGGGATAAAGATGCTATTGCAGCTTTGGATCTTATGAAGTATGCCAGTGTGAACACGAACCAACCTCTCTTTCTATAAGAAAAGAATAACTCAAAAGCAAACAGAGTTAGTTTGTTAGGCAGTGGAAAGATAATCAAGATATCACACATAGATGGCAGTTAAGAAAAACAATTAGCACATAAATAATCATATGTTTGATTTAAATGCTCAATTGATCTCTTGTACCAGGTCCTGGGTACTTGGGCTTTGTTGAGTGAAGGGAATATAGTATTTATAATATATAGGGATCAATTTTTACGTAGACTGCCTACGTATCCCTCCGCGGGAAGTTAGGCCCTTCCGTAGTTCGGTTTACATAAAATAAGACTCCCTACCTTAAAACCTACCTGTGACCAGGCTCGATAGGGGCTTCCTGCATATCCCTCCTTGGGACATCAGGTCGGCGCAGTTCCATTTACATAAAATAGGGGGGACAAATCCGTATTAAGTACAAAAAATGGGATCCCCTAAAACTACCCAAAAGGTGACCTTTCTTTTAAGGTCAACACAAGTTGTTTGTCCGTTCAGCCCTTTTTGGGCCCTAAAGGCCCCAAATTCTAATACTGAGGCGGGAGCACTAACCAAATGGCGCCTTTATGGACCAAATTCTCCATCTCAAACTTGAATGCATCGCACTCTTCTATGTCTTGACCCAAAGCTCCAAAATGGTATAGACACATTTTTCGGCGGCCAACTCCTTCAGTTTGAGCCCTTCGGGTTCTGATGGGGCTAATCTTCCCGATGCTGACCAACTTCTAGAAGATGCTGGTGTAAGAGTCCTTAAATACCATAAAGTCATAATGCCAAATATGAGTATTCAGTGTAATCCCTTCGGTTAGGGCGATGTTGTCATGGACCAAAAGTGAATGTGGGCACCACAACTTGGTGATGTTTTTCTTGTATATCAGCTCGATGAGCCTTTTCTTGAAGGCCAAGAATTCATTGATGGTGTGCCCTACTTGAGCCTGGTGGAAAGTGCATCTCTTATGTGCAAAGACCGGAGCACATGGTGGCAACCTATCGAAGCAAATACTGACTATCCCTTTGCTTCGAAACTTGATTATCATTTCCTCGCTCATAATGTGCTTAGGCAAGACGTGATAGGGAAAATCCAATGCCTTAAGCGTAATATCCCGCCATTCTGGCGAAGCTGGTTGGACACACTCTATCTGTTCCTTGGGTTCTCCCCTAGGACTTGATGGCGCAGCAGAAGTTCTTTCCCTTCTTGGGCTTGATGGCACAGCGGAGGCAGCCTCTCTTGATGGCCATGTAGGCTCTTGCGGGTCCGATTCCATTTCTTCCTCTTCGAATTTCTCTATAGTCATTTGTATCCAGGGAGGATCCCTTTTCCCTTGTCCAGGACATTCTCTCCTTGAGCTTCAACTAGTTTCTTGGGCGGACTTTCCGTCGAATCCATTAACTCATCAGCCTTTTTGATCTTGGCCTTGACTGCTCGGATCTGGTTTTCGAGATCTTTAATCTTTTTGCTAAGTGAGACCTCATTCTTCCTCATAACCTCCAACTCTAGTGCGTTCTTGGTGTTCGTCTTCATATTCTAAGAAGGTTGCTAGACTTAGTGCGAGTACTTTTTGTTCATTGTTTTTCTTTGGGTGAGTGGGCGGTACTTGAGATCAATTAAGCATTTAAGCAAAACATATGAAAGCAAGTCACGCAAAGCAGTTTATAGAATTATAATACTCGCGTTCCTAAGCATACTAATCGTTTGAAACATAAATGTGCCATTTGAATCAAACCATTGCCCCTATAATCATTAATAATAGTATTCTTCCCCAAAGAGGTACAAAAGATAAAGTAATGACAGTGCATAAAATAAATCAAAGAAAAGCGTCCTCCGATGGTGGATCATGAAGCCTGATCCAGGTCAATCTTGGCCTTCTTTGCTTTCCGGAATGTAGTTTGGATATGAAGATGGGCCGAGGTCAAAGTGGCCTCCATCAAAAATCCCTTCTGTGTGAAAGTCAGTGGAGAGACATCATCTAAAGTCTTCTTCATCCGATCATCAAGCTCAATCAAACAATCTTAGTTAGCTCTAATTCATGTCTCAAACTTTCTATGACGGCTTTGTCATGCTCAATCTTTTCTAAATACTTGGCATCTCTGTCTTCAGCTCTCCTCTGAACCAAACAGGCTCGAATCTCGGCTTGTGAATCCTTTTCTTGCACACAACTGTAGAGAATAGGTCTAGGAGGAAGTGTGCTATGTAAATCTGCCTTAACCAATCTTTATATTCCATAATACAACTCGGACGAAACCTATCTTTGGCTAAGGTATCGGGACCCCAAATCATGCGACCTTTCCATTCTCGTTTGCAATCCAAAGCCCTCGGTGGACTATCGATGTCATAGCCAATGATAAAATCTCCCATGCCTCCAATCTGGAGCATGATTTGAATCATCCCAAATTGTCTCAAGACCCTGGCAGGCACATAGGGGCAAATCCCTTGAATTCCCATAAGCGGTAAGAATGAACACTTTCTACCCTTAACCACAACTTCACTGGACACAAATTCGTGGAACATCCATTGAATGCTTTCCTCTTTCAATCTGGAAAAGGTGAATGCCCAACTTTGTCTGTTTTGTTCTCTGAAGTTTGGACAATAATCCCAAAGACCATCCCTTTCGGCTGGCTTACTTAAGTGTTATTCGCCCCTAACTTTGATCATGTGCTTGAGGATCCACCATTGTAGAAGTAAGTTACACCCTTGGAAGTATTTGTAATAGTTTCGGCAGAGGCTCAAGGCTCCGTACAAATAAGCTAGTATGATTGGGGTTATTTCAAAGTATTTAGTTTCTTCTTGTTGGGTTATGCCGTAGAAGACGGCATGGGTGACCGAAATGACTCGGGTGTCTTTGGCTAAGGACCAATCGTTGGGAAAAACCATGGTTCCAAGAAAGCAATGGCGGAAGCTAAAGGTCTGGTGGCCGTCCATTCGGCATAAGTCTTGAATTTCCCGAGATGCTCCATGAATCCATTCAGGCTTCCAAACCTTTTGTATAGCTCTCTAAAGGGTATAGTAGGGCCATGGGCCCAATTAGCGTAGTCCAAGGAAAGCATTTTGCAAATTTGGGAGTAGGTGGGTTTTTCTGGGATTAAGGCATTTTGGTCGAGTTTCTTTTTTCTTTTCAATCCCGAGCATATGCTAGTCAACACATTCCTGAACTCCTCTAAAGTTGGCGTCATTTTGTCGTCGTCCCGGAATCTAAAAACCATCCTACTCTGTCCCAAAACCCGATAATTACTTCTATTAATTCCTTTCAACCCGTCATGGTCATGATGGATGTCAAGTTTCCTAAATGACATAATCCCCTTTTTCTCTTCCTGGGCATTTGGCCCCACCAAATACGCAGCAACTCCAGTGTAGTCAAAACTCAAGTTGATCGACATCTACAAAATAGAAGGCAAGGTTAATTCCCCCTACCCCCCCCCCCCCCACACACACACACTAGGCGATGGTTTCATTCACAGGCACATTACATGTTTCCAAATAGCACATAATATGAGATGCTGTGTTTTTCGGGTCATAGACCGTACTTGACACGGGGTAGTCTCCCAATCAGGTTTGGATACGTCTAAAATATCCAAACCTCCCAGTCTACTTCATATTTTGATTTGGTTTAGCTCTGACCTAGGCATATGCAAGAGTGGATTTTTGAATTGACCTTGGACCCGAGCGGACTAGACCGAGGTGAAACCATACTTTTTGCCGGAGTTGTTGTTTGACCCCGTGCAAAAGAACTTAACATTCAACGTGTGTTGTGGTTCGTTTTTACGCGGGTGAGGCATAAAATTTACTACGAGGTTGTTGGTGCTCTAATTGGATTTAGTGTTTTTTAGAGTCGCCACCTAATTTATTATGGAAAACTAGGAAAACCGGGTAAAAGATTTTTCAAACAAGAGAGAAATCTTTTTGGTACCAAAAGTTCGAGGTAAGGATTCTGGTGATCCCCTAGGGAATATTTTACGCACCCTAGTATTAAAGATCCGTAGAATACGGTTGACCTACGAGCTTCAATGTGTGATTAGTGTATTTATTTGTCAAAAAGTGTTTAGTTTTCCGTAAAAATGTCATGTCATCTCATATCATAATTTCAAGAAAAAATTAGGCAAAAATTCCCCATGTAAAAGGGGTTTTGGTTTTAAAAAGTTCACATAAGTGTTCAACTCACTTTATTTCCGGACAAAGACACACCCGGGATTTCTCCCGAGTAGAGTCGCTACTATTCTAGTCCTAATAAAATGAGTTTAGGTTTTACGGGTTTTATTTTTTTATAAGAAAGTAAGAGTAATCTCTATATTTATGTATATATATAATAAAGTTTTGCTCAGTCCAGATTTTATCACCCTTGAAGTCCATAAGGTCAAGATATATTCCACGTCCAAAATCCATCGTACCTCATTCTTGGTCCAAATATATTTCTCTCATTTTTCAGTCTTCTTGGTTTTGCGCTTCCAGGCCCAAATCCGTCACCATTTTATTAGATTTTTGTCAAGTCCAGAACCCATTTCCAGCCTTAAACATCCAATTGCCTTATTTTCTCAGTAAACAGAGTCCAGATTTTAAAATGGCTCTTTCGAGTTTGCAAAACGAAGGATTTATCACAACCCATTTTAAATCCCAAGAGGATATCACGGTTTGCCCTTTAAATGATGGAAGATAGCCCAAAATTTATTACGTTGCCATTTTTGAAGAATCATTTGGACGTTGCTCATTTTTAACCAAAATCCCATTTTTTCACTTTCTACCACTAGCCGTGTCACTTAAACAATTTGAGGAATTTTAAAATCAATCTAAGCTAGATTTGTCACGTGAAAACTGATTGTTGTCCCGGTTTAGAAAAAAAAGATTTAGCATTTTCCTAAAACACTAAACGTTGGTTTCCTAAATTCTACACATGCATAGGGGTTTCAATATTTTCCATGAGTAGTTACAAATACATATACATGAACAGATAATAATGAAAATAAAGGAGGGAACTCTGGCCGGAGGGCCTACCAAGCCCACTAATAAACTATTTTCACCCATAGTTGGGCCTTCAAATAACTTAGCTTCCCTTTCCCATTTACCTCTCAGACGGACTCGATCAAACGGGTATTGGGCCTTTGGCCCAACAGTTTTTACGTCATAGGAGGGCCCCAAAGGATAGTATTTCAGGCAACCATAGAGGGGAAACAAGGATTAGCAAGCATCTAAGCAAAAACTTAAACCTAGTAAAGAATACTTAATGTAGCAAAAATCACATAATGAAAAGATGTATATACTATTTAGCAGCAAACAATTAGACTGAAGATAACTCGCTCATATTGGGCTGAAACAGATAGAAGGAACATGCCCAAATACAAATAAGACATAGGCTCAAATATATAGAAAGGCCATATGAATTGTATTAATAGAAGAGAAGGCCCAATATTAGAAATAGATAGAAAATAAGGTTTACAAAAGTCATCTGCCTAGATGAAATTCATCACACAAACAAAGGCATACAAATTTTCCAGCCAAATATACCATAGGTGTACACCCATGGAGATGTGAAAATAGCTCAAAAAGGAAAGTTTTACCTCCTTGTTCTTGATGTCATACAAGATCCAAGGGGTTTCTAGGAACCCCAGGCATGGCAGACACTAGGGGAGGTTCAAACTTAATCCCCAAGTGCTACTTCAATTCTCCACTTATGTATTGAACCCATAATATACATAGGAGAAGAATTTGTCCCATGCTTGTGTCTTTCTTGTGGCTAAAGAGATTAAACAGAATGTTCCATATGCACAATATACAGTCTTAGAATTAATTGCCAACACCAGATTAAAATTTTAAAGAAGTAAAGAAAACATGATCTCCCTAACAAGTCACAAAGGCAGGGTTTGAAAGTAGCAAACAAATCTCAGCCCCATCAAGCTAAAAGAAAACCAGTGCCCAACTAGATATTGATTCAGGAAGAAAAAAAAGAAGAAGAAAAAGACAAGTTTCATTAACGTAGGTGATATGCCCAAATTAATCAAGCCATGCGTTACCAAATATACTAAGAAATATACCTCCCACTCAATCCCAACTATGAGTGACAGATAGTAGACAAGAAAAAGGACCCTTGTGGCAACACTTGGCTCCCACACACCTAATCAATACACAACCCAGACTTCACATAGAAGAGGAGAGCAAGAAGAAAGAGAAGAAAAGAAAGCAACACTTCCAATTCCTAGTTATTGTTAGGTGAAACCTTCCTATTTAAACAGAAATATGACACATAATCCTCAAAGACTTGCTTGTTCTCTGCCATAAATCAAGCATTACCCTTCAAACAGAATTATTATAGCAACATCCTCAAAGGAAGAACATGACTCTTAAGTTCCAATCCCCAGTATCAAAATGACTTTCTTAATAACCTTGCAAGTATTTAAACTAGTCATCAGATATCTTGTGTGGTTATGTATTAAATTCATTTGACTTAGCAATCTTGAAATAGGTAAATTAATGACAGGATGACACCAAAGAGGTTTATGAAGGACTCAGACACTTAAACCTTGTAAAATGAAGTGAAAATAGCTCTTTCACAAGTTGAAATAATCGGACAAGGCATAAGGACCATCAAATCTTCAAAGAGGCATATCTTTACCTTTTAAGATCGTACAGGAGCATAAGCAAGCAACAAGGTAGAATGCAAATGAGGATACACTTATGATAGTATTCCACTGATGGACCACAAGCATTTAAGATGACAGAGGTTCATGAAGACCAGATAAGACCAAAACCAAAAACAAACAACTTGTAACATAATCCTTTATCAAATAGGTAAAAGGGGCAAGCACATAATAGGGATAGTAAGCAAGTTCAGGATAGTTCAACGTACACTTAGACTCATCAAGGCTAGTGATAATATTCGGGCAGCCTGGTCACTTAGTGTTTACAGCTTCAGGCTTATTTTAATGCCATTTCACACTTAGCCAAGTTTATAAGACTTTTTCTATTAGTGAGATACATTGAACTATGAACAAAACCTTGTTAAGTATGGGCTTAACTAAAATACTCTTGTCAATACAATTTCAAGCAAATTACAGTACCTAATATAAGTTACTATCATATAATAAAGCAGTTTAGTCAACCCACATATAAACACCTTCCTAAAGTAGACAAGTTAAACTAGCTAATCCCATAAACATAGTTGATTAAACAAATTATGTCACTGCTTAGGCATATCAGATTAAAACAGATGTGATAGGATGTCATAACCAGTATCCCCAACTTATACCTCAGCAGGTTTAATGTTATAAGGTGTTATTACCACAAGTTTCAGCAACCCTCAACAACAGATTCCAAATGATATAGAGGGGATATTATACATATTACCCAACTTCACACATAACACAGTTTGTAGGTCCTTTTATATCCAAAGACAACATGATAGGAAATCAGTCAGCATCTTCTAATAAGAAACCTAAAGCCTTTGTTATCAGGAATATGTCCAGTAGCATTTTATCATAAAGTACTTAGCATGTTCCTAATCTCATAAACATGACCCTTAATATGAACTTTATTAACTCTAAGTGAACCAATTTACATAAAACGACCTTATGATGGCAGAAGCAAGCCAAACAGACTTGGCATATAGAATCAAACTCATGAACCACATATACACATTAGGCTAGTAAAAGGAAACTTAGCCATATAATCCCACACTAGACTTATTCATAAACAACTTAACTAATCACACAAAAACTGCATTATACAAAACAAGTATGTATAGAGTCCCTCTAAGATTAATTACATTAAACAAAATCTACATAAACTAAATAAACAGTTAGCCAAGATAACTACTACTGTAACACAGAAAAAAGAAAGAATCTAAAACATGATCCTTAATACAAGTAGACATAAAGAAGCTACATCTACATAGTTAAATAAAAAAACAGAAAGGTAAAGATTTTACCTCTTGTTGGTGCAACCTTGTCGAGAATAGGAATTAGAAACCCTTTGCTCCCAAATACAGACTCAACCACACAACACAAGCAAGATTTTAAATTTTAAACTCCCTAAACTCTTAGTTCAAAGCAAAATATTGCCAAAACTTGAGTCTAAGTTCTATATTTTTTTTTGGAAATTTTTTCTCCTCCTGAAAAATGTGGGTAAATGCCTCTTTTTATAGCAGTTCTTTAAACCCATCAAAACCTAAATTCACGATGTGGGATAAATGCCAACTATGGGATTTCCTCCTAAGCAATCGTTGTTGTAGGGTCAAGATCGAATCAAACAACAACCAAAGGACTAGATTAGGCCATCAAAGAATAAATCCAAGGAGTTCTTCATGAACCAATCAAAAATCGCGATTTTGAACACATACCAACAAAATCCATTAAGGAAGAACAGAGTTGACCGTTTGAAAACTCAAAAGAGCAAAAGAAAAGCACGCTAATACCTTGTTTGGATGAAGATTGACAAAGAGAGGGTAACACATTAATTGTGTTCCCTCAAATAGCTGAACAAATATTGTATAAAGCATACCACACACTGCACATTACCACAATTAGGACGATGATGCAGAGAGAAAATCCCCAAAGGGACCACGGCAGCTAGGGTTTACAGGGGAGAAAGGGAGAGGGGAGAGGCAGGCCTCGATTGGCCCTATTTGACTAACTAATTGATTATTTCAATTATAGCCATAATTAAACATGTAATAAGCAATTTACGAATATAGCCATAATTAATTATCCAAATTAATTATAATTAATTTGAGAATTCCCCATATAAATGGAATGTGCAGAAATAAGACCCTGGGGGGTAAAAATGATTATTTATTTTAATCAATCAATTTCCTTGAATTAAAATGGGGCAAATATTTGCTGATTAATTTTTGATAATTTGAACAATTAAATAAATAACTAATTTCTAGTTGGAATTATTAAAATGCATCATTAATTGCCGTAAAATAATATCCAAATACTCTATTATAGAAATTATCTTACCAAAATTGAGATCAAACATTATCTGCATAATTTATAAAATTATTCTGATTTTCTAAAAAAAAAACATATATTACCCCATTTAATATTTAAGCAATTAAAATAAATTATGGGAGGTCAAAAATTAGGTGTCCAGAACTGCTCCTACGGGGTTCGGGGATGGCGGGACCATTCTCTAGCAACGAAATTTGACTAACCCTGATTTTTGATTGACCTAAGTCATATTTCCCCTCATATTTATGCAATTTTCAAAATATATGGCCACACCCTGGTTTCTGGGTTTCCTACATATCTCAGGTTTCATGAAAATTCAGGTCATTTGTAGTTTGACTTAATTATGACTTCTAAATGGAAAATTAAAGCAAATTCTCAGATCCTCTGGCTATCAAGCTGGGAAGTCTGGTATAATGAGTAGGAGTGTGACTGACTCTCTGGTATAGAGTCCGCATACATATCCCTATTCTTGGAAATCAAGTCACTTGTAGTTCGACTCGATTGGAGGAAAAGGGTACCTTTTATGTGGGAATGCCTTTGTGTATTTCGGTGCGTGTCCGACCAGTTGCGGAACAATAAAAAAAACCAAGCATATAAGCAAATAAGCAAATAAGCAAACTTTTGTGTGGCCGAGCATGGTGAGGAGCGGTCTTCCAAGTCCTGGCGGGAGAGTTTGGCTCTCATGGGCACCCTATCTCGACCGGTTGCGCAAGAAAAAGTTCCACGTTTGCTCCGCAAATTTGTCTGGATTTGATTTGATCAACCTGCTCTTTGGCGGCTACCAATCTGCTTCCATCTGCTGAGTACCGTTGATTTTGGATGACGAATACTGCGGTCATCTGACCGGATTCACATCGTCTTGTTCTTTTTGGGGCGAATACTGCGGTCTCATGACCGGTTTCACATTGATCTGTCTTTTCAGGGCGAATACTGCGGTCTCATAACCGGTTTCACATCGCATTGTTGTCTTTCTGCATCCAACAGTTTATATGCATGGCTTTTCCCGCAATTGAAATAAATGGCCCTCTCGGCATGTTTATATGAATGGCCCTCTCGGCATGTTTGTATGAATGGCCCTCTCGGCATGTTTGTATGAATGGCCCTCTTGGCATGTTTGTATGAATGGCCCTCTTGGCATGTTTCTATGAATGGCCCTCGTGGCATGTTTGTATGAATGGACCTCTGGGCATGTTTGTATGAATGGCCCTCTTGGCATGCTTGTATGAATGACCCTCTTGGCATGTTTGTATGAATGGCCCTCTTGGCATGTTTGTATGAATGACCCTCTAAGAATGCTTGTATGAATGACCCTCTTGGTATGTTTGTATGAATGGCCCTCTTGGCAGCAGGAAAGTAAACGTGCAATGGCCCTCTTGGCAGTTTGTATGAATGACCCTCTTAGTAGCAAGAAAATAAACGTGTAATGGCCCTCTTGGCAGCATGAAACTAGATATGCAATGGCCCTCTTGGCAGTAGGAAAATAGATATGCAATGGCCCTCTTGGCAGCAGGAAAATAGATATGCAATGGCCCTCTTGGCAGCAGGAAAATAGATATGCAATGGCCCTCTTAGCAGCAAGAAAATAGATATGTAATGGCCCTCTTGGCAAATAAGAAGAAGTTGAATGACAGATATAGCCCCTTCGGCTCAATCGTCTTTCTTTCGTCCTTTGTTCTGGCTGTGACCTTCTTGGTCGGATATGCCATATTGTTTCAATATGACCCTTCTGCCCAAACATTTACCATTGTGACAACTTCCAGTCATTTGTAGCCATCGTGGCTTAACATTTTGCCTTTGTGGCACTTTTCATCCTTTCATAGCCCTTATGGCTAGATATTCATCCTTTTGGCATTCAAAATCTTTCATAGGCCTCGTGGCTGGATATTTTGCCCTTATAGCTTTTTGATCTTTTATAGCCCTCGTGGCTGGACATATACTCTGAAAGCCGGATCTCAGCAGCGGTCTGGACCTTCTTTTAGTGAAACGTTTTCTGCACACGAAGCAAGGTTAGAAAAAAGATCTTCCTCCGATGTCTTGGGGGCCTGCATCAGAAATGGGTTAGTTTTTTCCTGTTTTAAGTTGATCCGTGTTGCCGACACTATCGCATCTTTGACTTTCTGGACCCGAAACCCCTTTAGCTCCGGTATTCGAAAGATAAACCTATTTTCATTATGTAAAAAAATCATTTTTGTAATGCTACCCTAAGGGTATCTAATTTGTGGAAATATAAAAGCATTTTAATTGTCATGGCATGTGCTTTGAATGTGGGAGATCCTTTTTTCCACGAAATTTTTGAGATCTTTTCTCAAAAATTTCGGCGAGCTTTAAATTTCCCGATGCAAATTCTCATGCCAAATCATTTCCGGGAAATTTTGAGGTTTAAGGTTTCCTCAAAATTTCTGCCCCAGTTTTAGAGTTCTAGGTTAGCTGATTTTTTGTAGTGGATTGACGGCGCGAATTTTTGAGATCCTCTCAAAAATTCTGCCCCAGTCGGGCGTGCAGCAGTCCTTGCTCCTTTGTGAAGTCTTATCTCTGAGGCTTCCTAGGGGTTTCTTGGGTTTTTCTTTTGATGCGACCGAGCTCAAAGAGTGCCTACGTATCCTGTCGCAGCAGGAATTCAGGTCAAACGTAGTTCAGAAATAACATAATGGACTTTTGGTTTTTACTAATAAAGCTACTGGGTCCCAGACAGACTGCCTACGTATCCCACTATGGGAAAATCAGGTCATTGTGTAGTTCATAATATAAAAGTTGTTTTGTTTTGCCTATCTATTACAAAATGATTTAAAGCAAATGGAAATAACTAATACAAGCAAAATAGAATAACAGATACAAGCAAAGGGTACCATTACAAACTGAGAAACTTCTTCTCTATGCATAGTAGCGCTTGATTGCATCTGAGTTGATCGGCTTTGGCCACTCTTGTCCGTCCATTTCTGCCAATACTACTGCTTTTCTGGAGAGTACTTTGTGGACCACATAAGGACCTTTCCAGTTGGGAGCAAATTTCCCTTTGTATTTATCTTAATGTAGAAAAATCCTTTTGAGCACCATTTGCCCGATCTGAAAAAATCTGGTCCTCACTCACTTGTTGAAAGCTCTTGCCATCCTTTATCGGTACAATTGTCCGTGACATACGACAACATCCTTTTCTCGTCAATTAAAGCCAGTTGTTCATATCTAGCTCGGACCCATTCAACATTGTCCAACTCCACTTCCTGAATGATTCTCAGGGAAGGTACCTCAACTTCAGTGGGTATGACCGCTTCAGCTCCGTAGACCAGCAAGTGTGGAGTTGCTCCTGGTTAAAGTTCGAGCCATGGTTGGTATCCCAGTAAAGCATAAAGAAATTGCTCATGCCAACCCTTATGATTATCGGTTATTTTCCTCAATATCCTCTTGTTATTTTTGTTGGCTACTTCTACGGCTTCGTTCATTTGTGGCCGGTAGGCTGTCGAGTTTCGGTGGGTGATCTTGAATTGCTCACAGATATCCTTCATCAGATGGCTATTCAGATTAGCTCCATTATCTATTATGATAGACTCAAGTATACCGAAATGACATAGGATGTGGTTTCGCACGAAGTCAGGTACCACTTTCTTTGTTACTTATTTGTGAGATATCGCTTCCACCCATTTGGTGAAATAGTCAATTGCTACTGGAATGAACCGGTGTCCATTTGAGGCTGCAGGTTCAATGGGTCCAATGACTTCCATGCCCCAAGCAACGAAAGGCCATGGTGAGCTCAAGCATTAAGCTCACTTGGAGGGACCTTGATTAGATCACCTTGGATTTGGCATGGATGACACCTTTTCACATATTCGTAGAATCTTTTGTGCTAATAAGAATCCATTCATATGGGATCCACATGTCCCAGCATGTACTTATTCTAGAAGTTTGGTGGCTTCACTGGCATCTATACACCTAAGCTGAGCCAAATCTGGCGTCCGTTTGTACAAAGACTTCTTGTTTAGGAAGAAACCATTCGCCATTCTTCGGATGGTCTTCTTTTGCACATTTGTAATGCCTTCGTGGTACTCCCGTCCTTCCAGATACATTTTGATGT
The DNA here is from genome assembly GCF_029784015.1 of Lycium ferocissimum. Classification (NCBI taxonomy): domain Eukaryota; kingdom Viridiplantae; phylum Streptophyta; class Magnoliopsida; order Solanales; family Solanaceae; genus Lycium; species Lycium ferocissimum. The sequence continues at coordinate 44,926,989 of NC_081346.1, forward strand.
CGCTGTACCATGGCTTGCCATCTGGCTCCGCTTCTATATAGCAACAATGGGCATGTTCTTCTTTCAGACTTAGCCTTAGTGGGTCGATGTGACTGCTTTCAAGATGTTGGATCATCGATGCTATTGTGGACAGTGTATCAGCAAATTCATTCTGAGCCCTTGGCATATGTCGAAACTCAATCTTTCTGAATTTCTTGCACAATCTTTGTGCCAGGTTCACATATGGTAAGCTCTTTTCATTCTTAGTAGCCCATTTGCCTTGCTCTTGATGAATCAGCAGGTCGGAATCTCCAATGACCAATAATTCATTGACGTCCATGTCTAGTGCCATTCCGAGACCTAGGATACAGGCCTCGTATTTAGCCATGTTGTTGGTACAGCGAAATTTGAGTTTGGCGGCCATAAGGTAGTGTTGCCCACTCTCTGATATCAAGACCGCTCCAATTCCGGAACCTTTGTAATTCACTGCTCCATCAAAGAATAGCCTCCAGCCAGTATAAGATTCTGTTGCTTCTTCTTCTATGTCCAACACCCCTTCGTCTGGAAAATGGGTGCGAAGTGGTTCAAGCTCTTCATCTACTGGGCTTACGGCTAATAAGTCAGAAAAGGCCTGCCCTTTGATGGCTTTTTGAGTTATGTACACAATGTCGAATTCACTCAACAGCATCTGCCATTTGGCCAACTTCCCAATGGCATGGGCTGACAGAATATGTACCTCAACGGATCCATCTTGGATATGAGGTGAGTGGTGTATGAAGACAAATAATGCTTTAATTTTTGACCTACCCAAGTTAGAGCATAAAAGGTTTTTTCCACTAGCGTATATCTTACCTCACAGGCTGTGAATTTTTTGCTCAGATAATAAATGGCATGCTCCTTTTCCCTTGTTCATCGTGTTGTCCTAACACGCACTCGAAGGCTTTTTCAGCAACTGACAAGTATAGCAGCAAAGGACTCCCAAGCCTTGGTGGTACCAGAATTGGTGGGTTGGGCAAGTATCTCTTGATAGTGTCGAATGCCTCTTGGCATTCTACTATCCATTTTGTAGGAGCGTCCTTTTTCAAAAGCTTGAGGATGGGCTCCACAATGATGGTGGATTAAGCTATGAACCGCCTAATGTAATTTAACCTTCCCAGGAAACTCATGTCTTCTTTCTTAGTTTGGGGAGGAGGCAACTCTTGGATTGCTTCGATCCTTGTTGGGTCTAGTTCTATGCCCTTTCGGCTGACTATAAATCCCAGTAGCTTTCCGGCGGGTACTCCGAACACACATTTGGCCCGGTTCAATTTCCAATTAAACTTTCGAAGCCTGTCAAAGAATTTCCTCAAATGTGTGGTATGCTCCGAACTCTCCCTTGACTTAATAATGACATCGTCTACATAGACTTCAATCTCTCTATCGATTTTGTCATGGATAATAGTAGTCATTGCTCTCATTTATATTGCACCGGCGTTCTTGAAGCTGAAGGGCATTACCCTGTAATGGTACACCTCTCATGGGGTGATGAAGGATATTTTCTCAGCATCCTCTCTATTCTTTAAGATCTGGTGGTAGCCGATGAAACAATTCATAAACGATTGTAGCTCGTGCTTGGCACAATTGTCTATGAGTATATACATGTTCGGGAGTGGAAAATTATCCTTTGGGCTAGGCTTGTTAAGATATACTTGGTAATCCACGCATTCTTATCTTGGGTGTCTTTCTTGGGCATGAAGGGACTATATTGGCTAGCCATGTGGGATATGATGTCACTTCCACCACTCCAGACTTAATCTACTTCTCCACCTGGTTTGAATTGTCGGGTTTAATGGTAATTGATAGGGGAAAAATCCTCATTGATAGGTAGCCCTCTCGAGACACGTGTGTTTATGCTTTGTACTTTTGCCCTAGGCATGTCGATGGGCGATATGACCAACATCATTTTCATGACGTCTTTAGTAGGTGATCATCAATTCTTTTTTTAGAGGGGCATCTAGGTGTGTGTTTATCCTTGTTTCTTTGACATCTTTTCTTTGCCTAGATTTACAACCTCTTGTTTTAAACGCTATTAGGATGTAGCCAAATATGCCCCAAATAGCAAATCAACTTCTTATCTATGAAGGATAAGAATAACTCGGAGATTCCGTCAAATGTTAGTTTTGCCGAATATTTTTCCGAGTTCAAACCCATTTAGAATCAAGATATCACAATCATTTTATAAACATTTATGCACTAAATGATCTATCTTTCTTTTGGCTGCTCCACTGATCTTTTATATGGAAATTCGTTCCTATTGGGTTTTTGTTTGAATGACAGGATATAATATTTATAATAATTGTGCATGTTGGCTTCTCCGTGGATGACCACTTCTTCTCCTTTCCATGTACAAATGTTACAGATTAATGGTGGCGAGGAGCATGGGGGATTAATACTTTAAATTGCGCATCCTCTACCATATGGATCCATGGTTTAAGGTCTTCGTTCACACAAATAAATTGTAATTGGCTGGGGGATTTCCATGACTTGAGAATTCAATGGTGAACTCGAAATTTAATATCCAAATCAACTACTCCAAAAAAGCACCTTTCGTCCTCAAATCAAATGCTCTTATGTTAGTGTGGCTTTGATAAACCTTTCCAAGGTCATAGGCTCCTATAGTCAAGGTAGATTCGAGGCGCAAACTCCTTTAAGTCCCGCCCTATTGTCTTAATACCCGGGTTACCACTTTGTTACGGCACATGATAATATGTGCATATATATATATATATTGTGATTTATGCCTTCTTTGGGAAACTCTTTTCTTTGAAGGTAATTTGATGTTCCTCCATAACATGGGTGAGCATTTCGGCCGTGCACATTATTACACAAAAGAAATGTTCCAGCTGGGACATGAGCTTCCTCTAAGGTTAAGCATTCATTGATAGTGTGCCGGTGTTGGGGTGAACATTTATGCGATAAGATAATGCCAGCACTGATATTTCGACGGCGTTTTTCTTTGTGTATGCTCAATAATATTCTTGAGTATTCCTTTGGCGTATTCGGAACTTGATCATCCAAAAATCTTCCTTCACCTTCGGTGATAATCCTTTTCTACGATACTAAATAGGGGCAATCTAATGCCTTCGGCTTTAGTATAACATCTTCGGGCGATCTTGTGATACCAATGTGCGGAGGCAACTTGAATTCGTACCCAAACTCTTGATAATGCGCGCTAGAGATATTTCTCTTTTGGGCTTGAAGGTTTTATAAGCGGCGGGGTTAATACTTTAAATTGCGGGCATTCTTGCAAGTATACCACACTAGCTCATGCTACTGTGCGTTTATGTGTCATATAAGAGACATCATCTCATTTCGGATTATGGGCCTTTCTGCGACTCAGACTCTTCTTTCTCAATCAACTGTGAATCACATTGTTGCCATGGTTTATCGAAGGATCTGGTGTTCATATTCATATTTGGAGGGGCCGTTTGGAGTACAATTTCCTTCCTTAATCTTGGCTTTTATCTTGTACTTGAGGTTAATGCGTCATCCATTACGGTCTTGTTCATAGTGCCGGGACACACATTGGAGTGATAGACACATGTTTTGTCAATGTGATCATATTCGATAAAATCGGTTCTTTGGATCGACGGCCTTTGGCAAAGTTACCTTGAATCATCCCGCCGCAACTTAACCTTATGAACAAATCTTTGGGTGGTGGAACGGAGTGAATACCGATTGAGCATTTCTTCTCAAAATTTCTTGGACGTGAACAAATAAAGGCATTTTATAATGATTGATTCTAGGTTCTTAAAAACATTGGATATTTTTGAGAGAAGGGGTAAATATGCCATTTGAATCAAATCATTCGCCCCATAATCATTAATAATACTTACCAAGTCGTACGGACCGATATTTGGTGTGTGTCGACCCATCAAAAGATACGTAAGGACAATGCATAAAGTAACTCATTTGATCCGGCACCCTTAGACACTTTCCTCAATACATGGTGGATGATGAAATTATCTCTAAGTCCTATTTTCATTCATCTTCACACTTTGCTTTCGGGCAAGGGTAGTATATATATATATATATATATATATATATATATATATCATCAAAACATCTGATGCCCAAGGTCGGTAGTTTTTTGTAATTGCGACATCATCTAAGCTTCTTTGACAAGGCGATCAAACTATATTCTTCCCAATCGTTAATTATGCACTCGATTCGGCTCGGACTTTCTAACCACGGTTGTCATGTCTAATTTTCTCTAAATATTTAGCGTACTCTTTCATTGAAAGCATTATATCATCCTTTAACCACAATGGGCTCGGATTTCGCCGTGCCCATGAATATATGTCACATAAATATTAAATCTATACCAAAAGTGCGCCTTGAAGATATCGGCCCTCGAACCATTCTTAGTATCCAGGAACATACAATCCGATCAAACCTATCCTCGGTTAAACCAAAGTGCTTTGAAGCTTCGGTAAATATGACGGACAAATCCGCGTCCCAAGCAAAAGGACCCGCATTCTCAAGAATCTACCTTTTCGGTGGTTAATCAATAATATCAGAAGGCAATAATCTCCCGACCTCAATCTGGATAAGACTTGGATTCTCCCAAATGGTCTCAATAAGCGGAGGAGCATAATCGATATCCCTCCCATCATAAATGGCGGCCTTGTGGGGACGTGCCATTTCTTCCTGTGTATTCGCGTACATCCATTCGTATTCATGGAACATCCATTGTATCTATTTTCCTTCATTCGTAGGATGTCTAACTCCTTGTCTATTTTGTTCTCATATCACGGGAGATAACCCTTACTTGAACTTTATTCGGTCTTAACATATTGCGTCACTCCCAACCTTGACCATATAATATAAGAAAAGGATCGTACTCATTATAGATGTCATACGTATAGCCTTAGAAATGGTCGTATTGATTCATATGCTCATAGACTTTCGGTACAAATGAGATACCCGATATGATAGGGGTTATGTCGGTGTTTCACTTAACTAAAAGTAAACCCTACCAAGGCTTCGGGTTATCTTAGTACCAAAGATGGCATGGGGTTGTTCGAAACAACTCAAAACGGGATCTCGGTATTAGCGACCTAAGGTCAAATCCTTGGTTGACCATAGTTCCCCAAAATACAAATGGCAAACCAAGGGGTATTGGCCATATTCGACTTAATATTTTAATTCTCCCGGGATGCTCCCACAATCATCTGGGCTTCAAACCTCACATACATATATACATAGACATATGGTGGGACCATGGGCTACCCGGTCCATAAGCTGAAAGCATCCTATAAATTCGGGATAATGTACATTTAGCTCATATCTATTTTAGTCTTGGGTTTCTTTTCTTACTTTAACCTCGGAGCCTACTGCGTCATATAAGGAACTTCTAAACTCAATCATCCTTTGTCATCTTGATTCATCCATTAATCTTAAAACTATTCGGTCTCCATCCTAGACCGATCTCATAATTACTTCATGAACCTCCCCTCAGCTTGATAATACAAATGGATAGTCTGAAGAACCATGCCTTATGAAAGAAGGGTTAGCTCTTACCTCCACACCTTTTCGTGCAACTATTCTATCGCTTGAGCGTTCTTCTTCAATGCAACTCAATCTTGGGATTCTACCTTCATGGAAGTGCATATTCAGACCCATCTTAGAGGATATTTTTGGTTTCTTTAGCATTCATTTACTAATTTTCTAGACATAATATGATGTACACGCGATGTTTTTATTTATACTACTTCCAAATCGTATTACATAACAACTTGATTGACATCTAAAAAGCATAAAAATAGCCTTTAGTCATCTACATTACCCTTACTTCACCATTCCCTTCGATATTCCACATTCATGAGTAGTTGGATACGAAGACGTGCTACTCGACACATTAATTCACATACAATGCTGATTTTCATACTCTCAATATCATTTATAATGTGATCATATTCATAACGTATCGAGAATCATAACTTATTCCAAACATTCATTCAAAAGTGATACTATTCACCCATTCATGACCCATTTCTTATATTCCTACGTAGATCCAAGTGTTTCAAATTCAAATACTTTATATACACACAAACAACATCATAAAAATCACCTTATTTGTAACCAACCTTGGTTAGTCAATGATGAAATACTTGATTCTCCCAAATTGCCAAACCCCGATTTTCCTCTTTTTTCTTTCGCCTTTGATGAACTTTAATGGGTTTCTTGCCGATTCACTTGGTTTGATTAGGTTGAACACCTAATTTATATTGAAAACTTGTAGGAAAATTTTAAGAGATGTTTTAAAATTAAGTAAAATCTTTTGGACCAAAGTTAGTGAAATAGACCACGATCCCCTAGGAAATACTCCCAAAAGCTTAATATAAGGACCAAATTTTTTGCCCACCAATACGGGATAATTTTCACGGAGTTTATGTGTTTAAAAAAGTATATTTGGTCCGCAAAAATATCATTCTTTTTCGTAATATCAATATTTCAAACATACAAATCCATTAAATTTTTCCTTCTACGGCGGTAAGGGAAGTCCGTTTTAAAATCCTCACCGGGGACATTTGGGTTCCGATCTTGTTCTAAGTTGATCGACTCAGATCTTACACATGGAACCTTGTAGAATATGGTTGACCTTGTCCAAATAAATGTGTCATTAGTTACTATTTATTTATCGGAGGCTGGTGTTTATTTTCCGAAAATATGTCATGTTGTGTGTATCATAATTTAAAGAAAAAATTTGGCAAGAATTCCCCATGTAAAAATTTTATTTTGGTTTTAAAAAATCCATTATATTTAAAACGAGTGTTCAACTTACTTTAGTCGACTAGGACATAAATGTTGAATCCCAAGTAGAGTCGCTACTATTCTAGTCCTAATAAAATGAGTTTAGTTCTTACGGGTTTTATTTTTGTATATAAGAAAATCTCAAAGTTTATATTTATCTCTCTCTCTCTCTCTCTCTCTCTCTCTCTCTATATATATATATATATATATATATATATATATATATATATATATAAAGTTTTGCTCGTATTTTTATCACCTCATTCTTGGTCCAAATATATTTCTCTCATTTTTCAGTCTTTTTGGTTTTGGGCTTCCAGGCCTAAATCAGTCACTATTTTATCAGATTTTGTCAAGTCCAGAACCCATTTCCAGCCTTAAACCTGCAATTTTCTTATTTTCTCAGCAAATAGAGTCAAGATTTTAAAACGACTCTTTTGGGTTTGCAAAAAGAAGGATTTATCACAGCTTAATTTAAATCCCAAGAGGATATCACGGTTTGCCCTTTAAATTATGGAAGATAGCCCAAAATTTATTACTTTTCCATTTTTGAAGAATCATTTGGACATTTTTTTTTAACCATTCCATTTTTTTCACTTTCTACCATATGTCACTTAAACAATTTGAGGAATTTTAAAATCAATCTAAGCATGATTTGTCACGTGAAAATTGATTGTTATCCCGCCTTTTTGAAAAAAAGAATATATATATATATATATATATATATATATATATATATATATATATATATATATATATATATATAAATACATATACATGAACACATAATAATGAAAATAATTCGAGGAAACAAATTTGGTGGGCCTACCAAGCCCACCAATAAACTATTTTCACCCATAGTTGGGCCTTCAAACAACTTAGCTTCCCTTTCCTTTTTACTTCTCAGACGGACTCGATCAAGAAGGGGTATTGGGCCTTTGGCCCAATGGTTTTTACGTGATAGGAGGGCCCCAAAGGATAATATTTCATGCAAGCAAAGAGGGGAAACAAGGATTAGCAAGCATCTAAGCAAACACTTAAGCCTAGTAAAGAATACTTAATGTAGCAAAAATCACATAATGAAAAGATATATATACTATTTAGCAGCAAACAATTAGATTGAAGATAACCCGCTCATATTGGGCTGAAACAGATAGAAGGAACAGGTCCAAATACAAATAAAGCACAGGCTCAAATATATAGAAAGGCCATATGAATTGTATTAATAGAAGAGAAGGCCCAATATTAGAAATAGATAGAAAATAAGGTTCACAAAAATCATCTGCCTAGATGAAATTCATCACACAAACAAAGGCATACAAATTGTCCAGCTAATATACCATAGATGTGCACCCATGGAGATGTGAAAATAGCTCAAAAAGGAAAGTTTTACCTCCTTGTTCCTAATGTCGCACAAGATACAAGAGGTTTCTAGGAACCCAGGCATGGCAGACACTAGGGGAGGTTCAAACTTAATCCCCAATTGCTACTTCAATTCTCTACTTATGTATTGAACCCATAATATACATAGGAGAAGAATTTGTCACATGTTTATCTCTTTCTTGTGGCAAAAGAGACTAAACAGAATGTTCCGTATGCATAGTATACAGTCTTAGAATTAATCAACTAATATGGTGCAAGAAAAATATCAAAGCACAATTAATTCCCAACACCAGACTAAAATTTTAAAGAAGTAAAGAAAACATGATCTCCCAAATAAGTCATAAAGGCAAGGTTAGAAAGTAACAAACAAATCTCAGTCCCATCAAGCTAAAAGAAAACCAGTGCCCAACTAGATATTGATTCAGAAAGAAAAAGAAAAAAAAAGGCAAGTTTCATTATCGTAGGTATGCCCCAATTAATCAAGCCATGTGTTACCAGATATACTGAGATTTATACCTCCCACTCAATCCCAACTATGAGTGACAGATAGAAGATAAGAAAAAGGATCCTTGTGGCAACACTTGGTTCACACACACCCTAATCAATACACAACCCAGACTTCACATAGAAGAGGAGATCAAGAAGAAAAAGAAGAAAAGAAAGAAACACCTCCCATTCCCAGTTACTGTTAGGTGAAACCTTCCTATTTAAACAAAAATGTGACACATAATCTTCAAAGACTTGCTTGTTCTCTGCCATAAATCAAGCATTAGCCTTCAAATAGAATTATTATAGCAACAGCCTCAAAGGAAGAACATGACTCTTAAGTTCTAATCCTCAGTATCAAAATGACTTTCTTAATAACCTTGCAAGTATTTAAACTAGTCATCAGAGATCCTATGTGGTTATGTATTAAATTCATTTGACTTAGAAATCTTCAAATAGGTAAATTAATGACAGAATGACACAAAGAGGTTTATGAAGGACTCAAACACTTAAACCTTGTAAAATAAAGTGAAAACAGCTCTTTCACAAGTTGAAATAATCAGACAAGGCATAAGGACCATCAAATTTTCAAAGAGGCATATCTTTACCTTTTAAGTTCATACAGGAGCATAAGCAAGAAACAAGGTAGAATGACAATGAGGATATACTTATCATAGTATTTCACTGATGGACCACAAGCATTTAAGCTAACAGAGGTTCATGAAGACCAGATAGGACCAAAACCAAAAGCAAACAACTTGTGACATAATCCTTTATCAAATAGGTAAAAAGGGCAAGCACATAATAGGGATAGTAAGCAAGTTCAGGGCAGTTCAACCTACACTTAGGCTCATCAAGGCTAGTGATAAGATCAGGGCAGCCTGGTCACTTAGTGTTAACAGCTTCAGGCTTATTTTAATGCCATTTCACACTTAGCCAAGTTTATAAGACTTTTTCTATTGGAGATACATTGAACTATGAACAAAACCTTGTTAAGTATGGGCTTAACTAAAATACTCTTGTCAATACAATTTCAAGCAAATTACAGTACCTAATATAAGTTACTATCATATAATAAAGCAGTTTAGTCAAACCACATATAAACACCTTCCTAAAGTAGACAAGTTAAACTAGCTAATCCCATAAACATATTTGATTAAACAAATTAGGTCACTGCTTGGTATATCTGATTAAAACAGATGTGATAGTATGTCATAACTAGTATCCCCAACTTATACCTCAGCAGGTTCAATGTTATAAGGTGTTATTCCCTCAAGTTTCAGCAATCCTCAATAACAGATTCCCTTTTTTTTTTAGCAAAAAATGATCTAGAGGGGATATTATATATATTACCCAACTTCACACATAACACAGTTTGTAGGTCCTTTTTATCCAAAGACAACATGATAGAAAATCAGTCAGCATCTCCCAATACGCAACTTAAAGCCTTTGTTATTAGGAATATGTCTAGTAGCATTTTATCATAAAGTACTTAGCATGTTCCTAACCTCATAAACATGACCCCAAATATAAACTTTATTAACTCTAAGTGAACCAATTTACATAACATGATCTTATAATGGCAGAAGCAAACCAAACAGACTTGGCATATAGAATCAGACTCATGAACCACATATACATATTAGACTGGTAAAAGGAATCTTAACCATATAATCCCACACTAGACTTATTCACAAGCAACTTAAGCAATCACACAACAACTGCATTATACAAAACAAGTAGGTAATAGAGTCCCTCTAAGATTAATTACTTTAAACATAATCTACAAAAACTAAATGAACAGTTAGCTAAGATAACTACTACAGTAACACATAAAAAATAAAAAAAACCTAACACATGATCCTTAATGCAAGTAGACATAAAGAAGCTACATCAATATAATTAAATAAAAAATCAGAAAGGTAAAGATTTTACCTCTTGTTGGTGAAACCTTTTCGAGAACAGGAATTATAAACCCTTTGCTCCCAAATCCAGACTCAACCACACAACACAAGCAAGATATTAAAATTTAAACTCCCTAAACTCTTAGTCTCAAAGCAAAATATTGCCAAAACTTGAGTCTAAGTTCTATATTTTTTGTGGAAAATGTTTCTTCTCCTCAAAAATGTGGGTAAATGCTTGTTTTTATAACAGTTCTTCAAACCCGTCAAACCCTAAATTCGCGATGTGGGATAAATCCCAACTATGGGATTTCCTCCTCACCAATCGCTGTTGTAGGGTCAAGATCGAGTCAAACAAAAATCAAAGGACCAGATTAGGCCATCAAAGAATAAATCCACGGGGTTCTTCATGAACCAATCAAAAATCGCGATTTCGAACACATACCAACAAAATCCATTAAGAACAGAGTTGACCGTTTGAATACTCAAAAAAGCAAAAGAAAAGCACGCTAATACCTTGTTTGGATGAAGATTGACGGAGAGAAGGTAACACATTAATTGTGTTCCCTCAAATAGCCGAACAACTATTGCATAAAGCAAACCACACACTGCCCATTACCACAATTAGGACGATGACGCAGAGAGAGAATCCCCAAAGGGACCACGACGGCTAGGGTTTACAGGGAAGAAGGGGAGAGGGGAGAGGCAGGCCTCGTTTGGACAAGGCAAAAAAGAAAAGGAAAAGGGGCTTTTGCCCCTCTCTTAAATCGTGGACTGAGCCGGGTCTGGCCCTTGTTGGGCTAGGCTCGGTCCCTTTTAAGAAGAATGAAAACTAATGACTAGGTAAAAAAAATAATTAAAGGGATTGATTTACTAAGTATTTTAATTAAAACTAAGTAATTAATTAATTTAAAGAATGACTGATTTTCGCAAAACATATTGGGTTTACAAGTATGGCCTTAATTGAATTAAAACAATGAATTTTGTTATTTCAATTATGGCCTTATTTGACTAGCTAAGCCATAATTTAACATGTAATAAGAAATTTACAAATATAGCCATAATTAATTATTCAAATTAATTGTAATTAATTATTCAAATTAATTGTAATTAATTATTCAAATTAATTGTAATTAATTTGAGAATTGCCCATATAAATGGAGTGTGCAGAAATAAAACCCTGAGGGGTAAATATGATTATTTATTTTAATCAATCAATTTCCTTGAATTAAAATGGGGTAAATATTTGCTGAATAATTTTTGATAATTTGGACAATTAAATAAATAACTAATTTTTGGTTGGAATTATTAAAATGCATCATTAATTGCGGTAAAATAATTTCCAAATGGTTTATTAAAGAAATTATCTTACCAAAATAGAGGTAAAACATTATCTGCATAGTTTATAAAATCATTTTGATTTTCTAAAGAAAAACATATATTACCCCATTTAATATTCAAGCAATTAAAATAAATTATGGGGGGTCAAAAATTAGGTGCCAACAACGTGTTTCCAAGAAGATGTGTTTTGGGTTTTTTAGTGAGGGCAAGACCATGATCCCGCGTGTCCCCTTTGAAATCATGCTTTTTGCCAGGAGTGGCGGAGCTTATGATATGAAATGAATGACAGTTTATAATTACGAAAATTAAGCACATAAGCAAATAAGTACAGTTAAAATCACATTATATTGAAACCCTTATGGTTAGAACCTAGAAAATTCCTAGTAGAGTCGTCATCTGTTACGGGTCGCTTTTACGCGGGTGCATAAAGGCTACTTCGAGGTTGTTGGTGCTCTGATTGGATTCTAGTATGTTTAAAGTCGTCACCTAATTTATTTAAGGAAAACTAGGAAAACCGAGTTTAAAGAGTTTTTCAAATAAGAGAAAAAGTCTTTTGGACCAAAGTTCGAGATAAGGGTTACGTGATGCCCTAGGGGGTTTTACGCACCCTAGTATTAAAGATCCGTAGAATACGGTTGACCTACGAGTGTCAATGTGTGATTTTGTAATTACTTGCTTAAAAATTGTTTAAAATCCCGCAAAGTGTCATTTCATTCATATCATTAATTCAAGAAAATTTTGGCAAAAAGTCCCCTTTAAAAAAGGGTTTTTGGGTTTAAAAATCTATGTAAGTATTCAACTCATTTTATTACCGGACTAGGACACACCCGAGATTTCTCCCAAGTAGAGTCACTATTATTCTAGTCCTAATAAGATGAGTTTAGTTCTTATGGGTTTTTATTTTTTATATAAAAATATGGAGGATTCTCCTATATATATATATGTGTACATATATATATATATATATATATATATATATATATATATATATATATATATATATATATATATATATATATATATATACATATATATATATATATATATATATATATATACATATATATATATATATATATATATATATATACATATATATATATATATACATATATATATACATATATATATACATATACATATACATATATATCTATACATATACATATACATATACATATATGTATGTATATGTATATATATATATGTATGTATATATAAGTATTCAACTCATTTTATTGCCGGACTAGGACACACCCAAGATTTCTCCCAAGTAGAGTCACTATTATTCTAGTCCTAATAAGATGAGTTTAGTTCTTACGGGTTTTTATTTTTTATATAAAAATATAGAGTATTCTCCTATATTTATATATGTGTACATATGAACTGGAGAATTGAAAAAGAACGAGAATTTTGGCCGGGAAGCCCAATGTTGAATCTGGACAAAAAACGAGACAATTTTTTGGGCCAAGTTTGGGACGAGATGGACTCTGGACTAGACTAGGAGTTGACTTGATATGAGCTTCAAATGAATAAAATTGGGACTTAATGAAATTTGCTATATATATATGAAGAAAAGCAATATCATTAAGTCCCAATTTTATTCATTTGAAGCTCATATCAAGTCAACTCCTAGTCTAGTCCAGAGTCCATCTCATCCCAAACTTGGCCCAAAAATTGTCTCGTTTTTTGTCCGCATTCAACATCGGGCTCGCCAAAATTCTCGTTCTTTTTCAATTCTCCAGTTCGGTGGGCTTTTGGCCCAATAATCTTAAAATCCTTTAAAGTTCAAAAGAGATCCATTTCCATTTTTAAACAGAACCCAGTTCTTAACTTCCTAAATCATCCGATTTTTGCATAGTGTTTAAAGTGTTTGCTATCAAAGCAAGTTCTACCATCTAAATAATATTTAGGCTAACCCTTGAAATCCTATTTTTTGGTCCAATAAAACAGTTATTTTTAGCAGTGGGCTTAAGGCCCAAAATAGTCCAAATACTTGTTATTTTACTACTGAATTCTACAAAGGGGCAGCAAGGCCGAACCATTTTACTTCTCAATCTTTATTTTTTGAAATTGTTTTTCCCTTTATTTGAAATGCTGAACCAGTTTTACAATTAGCCAAACTCAGTTTAAGTTCTATTTCATGCAAAGTTGATCACTATTCGACCTTTTGAAAACAGTTTGTCGACTTTCCTAAGATATTAAGTGTTTTTCCTAAGTTCTACATCCACATGGGTTTCAATATACTACAGATTTGTTTACATATACAATACATATACAACACAAATATACATATAAATAAAGGGAGATAGAGGAACTAGAATTTTATTTGGTGGGCCTACCAAAGCCCACCAATAACCATTTTCACCCATGGTTGGGCCTTCAATATATTTGCTTTCCTTATTTGCTTTCTTCGGACTCGATAAAAGAATGATGTTGGGCCTCCGGCCCAACAAGGTTTAATGCAAGAGACGGCCCACGTGGCCCGAGGTTGAATCACATGGAGCACTAAAAGAAAAGGATTAGCATGTGTCTAAGACCTATGTGTTAAATCAAAGTACTTATAATCCATACTTAAGTGATTTAATTATACTAACAAACAAATAATAAGAAAGTAGTACAAAACAAAAGAAAATAGAAGATAGTCATAGGCCCAATTTCAATAATGTAAGCATAGTCTAGACCCAGGTAGTTTATTCAAAGTCTACAAACTAGCCCAAATCACAAATCAATATGTGGCATGAAAGGCTAACTCGACCCAAACAAATTCTAATGAAAATTGGGCCCAATAAGACACAAGGACTAAAATCATCAATAGAGCAATTTAACATGTAGAGATTTTGAAAGTTAAGGCATTTCTCATAGGTGATATACCTATGATATAGCTGATTTACCAAACTTCTACATATGCAGCATATTCAGAGTTTGAACATACGAGGTATACATAGGTATATTCTAGTATATCATGATGAAGAAAGCCAACTTATTTAAGGTAATAACACAACACAAGGGCACACAAGATTTCAGGATAGTTTTGAAGTTATTTGAATGCCCATTCACAAGGAAAAATACACAAAGGAAACAGACCCCAATACAATATAAATTAGAAGCTCACATGATCAAAAACATACACCCAGAGAGATAAAGTGCTGCAAAATCAGTTTAGAGCTTAAAAGAACAACACAACATCTATTTTAATTGTTTTAAACTTTTGGAGGGTCCCATGAAATATGGATTCCCATGAGGGAACCCCAGCAACTCAGAAGATAGACATGAGGACTGAGTTATCTAGAGACTCCAAGTCCTTTATCCTTCTTCTAAGTCCTAGGTATGTCACACTCATAGTTGTCCACATTTCAAGTGCCATCCTCTTTACTTACACCTTTCAGCCCTTAAAGAAGGCACAGACCTAACACATAGCACCACAATACACATTCAGACCTCTGATTCACCAAAAAAAAAAAAAAAAAAAAAAAAAACAACACATAGAGACCAAATAAAGCGGCTACTAAGTTATTCCCAACAAACTGGGTCCTTATCAGCATATTTAACCCTTTTCCAACCTCATCTTATTATAAATCCCAGACCCTAACCTCTTAGTTCATAACAGATTTCAAATATTGCATAGTTAGGGTAGTTGTCAAGAAATGTTTTCAAACAAAAGGATTCAGTTCAGCAAAGGGACGCAGATATTAAATCTCTTTATACTTAAGCACACAGGACATCATTTCCATTTTTTAGATAGTTTTAGTTTCAAAAGTGTATTACAGGTTAGTCTGAGTATTTTACTGTGACTTAGTGTACCAAACCAAGATTTAGTAGAGGAAACTAGAATCTTCATAGTTTACTTGAGTAAAAACATATGCAGCTTTGAAGCAATACAGTTTATTTCTTAGACATAAGTATTTAAAGAACACACAGATTTAGCCATAGGTGATTCTCGAACTTACAAAGATAGCAAAATCAATTAACTCAACAAACCTAGGCAAATTCAGAAAGACAATAATAGGACTAACAGCCTAATACTACTAAGCTTCAGGGCACAACCAAGTATTCAAATAATTATCAATTCATAATCTCTCAAATGGACAGGTGAAGGATAATTCTACATGTTACCAGAGAGTTAATCAATTTCAAGTAGGACTAGTGTTATACCACATCAAATAAAGCATTACCAGACAGGATTTAACAATCTTCTACATCTCTAATGCTATCTAAACAAGACTGAAATGAGCTAATAACCCCTTCTTTAGAACTAAATAACTCAACTTGACTTAACTAAGCTAACTAAATGATTATAGAAGCATATAATTAACAAAGAGATAAGCCTAAACTAAACCATGTTAAACATGAATCACACATAAAAAGCAAGTTAACACATAACAAATGAGAACATATAACTAACACATAACAACAACAACAACAAAAAAAAAAAAAAAAAAAAAACTAAATGGAGGAAAATTTACCTTTTGTTGTGCAACCTTGGTCGAGTGTTGAACTTGGAGAATTCCTATGCTCCTCAACCCCTCAACTCAGCCACAAAACAAAGAAAAAATACTTAAAATTTACTTAACTCAAAAATCAAAGTTTCAAAGCAATTCTTTGCCAAAACTTAAGAGAAATCGAGTTTTTAGTGAATATGTGAGATATTCCGTATCCCCTCCTTCAAATAGTGAGAAATAGGGTTCTTTGTATAGAACCCCAGATCTAAAAAAACTCTAATCTCAACTCGGTGTGGGACTTTGCATTCTGAGAAATTGCTTACTTTGAAAACCACATTCAAAGGCTGAGATTTAATGAACAAACAAATAGATGGCCAGATTTGACCCAAAAATTGATCAATCCTTTTGGTTCCTCATGAACTAATAAAAATCGAGGATTTAAACGAAGGTAAGACAAAATCCATTAAGGATTTGTACCTTCTTGAACGTTACAATGCAGAAAAAGCAAAGGGGAAAGAGGGATAATACCTCATTTGGTTGAAATGCGGTGGATTTAGTTAAGAGATGGTAGAGCAATAAATTCTCTTGCCCTTCTCAGCCATACCAAGTCAACGTGGAGCCTCGAGGGCCCGCAAATCTTGTCGTTTCTGGCATATGACTCAAGAAAGAGAAAAGGAACGAAGGGTGGCACCTCTAGGGTTTGCTCTCGAGCCCGCATTTAGGATGTTATCTTTCCTTCTTACTCTAGATCGTGCGATAGAGATACGTTATCAGGATAATCCCTCTCTAACGAATTATTGTGTTTTCAGCTATGCCTCCAAAGAAAGCGACAGTTGTCCAGAAGGGCAAATCGATAGTAGCAGATACTAGTCAGACCCGGAGAGTTACTAGGGCCCGTGCCCAGTCTATGCCTGAGACTGTAGTCCAGTCAGCGAGCTCTGCTACACCGCCACCTCCAGAGGAGCTTAGAGCAGCAGCAGCTCCAGTTCAGGGGGCAGCACCACCGCCAGCTCCCGAGGCCCCAGCACCTGAGCCTCCAGCTCCTCAGCCAGGGGCGGAGGATAGGGCCATGAGAGATGCAGTTCAGTTGCTGACCAGATTAGTGGCAGGGCAGGCTCGCAGGCATGGACCAGGAGTTGACTATGCGGATAGGTCTGTTAGCTTGAGGGTTCATAACTTCTTGAATTGTGGTCCTCTAGAGTTTTTCGGGTCAAAGCCCGAGGATGATCCACAAGAGTTTATTCGGCAGATGCAGCGTACATTGAGGATAATCAAGGCTTCTGAGACTGAGTCTGTTGAGCTGGCTTCGTATCGATTGCGGGATGTAGTCGTTAATTGGTATGAGTCTTGGGAGTTATCTAGGGGCGAGGGTGCTCCTCCAGCGGTATGGGGTGAGTTTGTGGAGGCCTTCCTTGGCCACTTCCTTCTTCTAGAGATGAGGCGAGCTAGAGTTGATAGGTTCTTACATTTGAGGCAGAATGGCAGGAGCGTTCGAGAGTATAGTCTTGAGTTTGATTCGTTGGCTAGATATGCGCCGACTATTGTGGCTGATATGGAAGATAGAGTGCATCATTATGTGATGGGACTGGATCGTTATTTGATTGATGGTTGTATGGCAGTGGCTCTTCAGCCAGGTATGGATATTGCTCGGGTACAGGCATACGCACAGGGAGTAGAGGATCGACACAGGGAACGTGAGCCAGATAGAGATCGTGACAGAGGCCAGCATAAGAGGGCCAGATCGGCGGGTTATCCTGGTGAGTTTCGAGGCGGGCAGCCTCAGCAGCATATTAGATATTCTTTCCAGCCAGCACAGTGTGTACCCTCATAGTTCACAGGTAGGAGATTCGACCGCGCAGGGTATTCAGGAGCTGGTCAAAACTCCAGGGCTTCAGGTTCACAGATAAGCAGGGGTTTGAGTCAATCGAGGCCACCTTTGCCTCGGTGTTCTCGGTGTGGTAGGCCCCATTTTGGGGAATGTCGTTTGGCTGCAGTTGCTTGTTTTTCTTGCGGCCGTCAAGGCCATGTGATGAGAGAGTGTCCTTATAGAGGTGGTATAGGTGGTATGGCTCAGCCTACGGGGTCGGTTGCTGGTTCATCTTCTTCTGTAGCTATGCGCCCTATGGGGCAGGGTATTCAGACACCAGCAGGCCGTGGTAGAGGTCATGGCAGAGCTTCCAGTTCTAGCGGTCCTTCGAACCGCATATATGCTTTGGCTAGTAGGCAGGATCAGGAGGCGTCACCGAATGTGATTATAGGTATATTATCAATTTTCTCCCGGGACGTATATGCATTGATAGATCCAGGCTCCACCTTATCATATATATCCCCCTTTATTGCTAGTAGAATCGGAACAACACCTGAGTTGATAGAACCATTTGAGGGTGCTACACCAGTAGGAGATTCTGTCATAGCTAAGCAAGTATATAGGAATTGTTTGGTGGTTATATATAGTTGTCATACCATAGTAGATCTGATAGAGATAGGCATAACTGAGTTTGATGTTATTATAGGTATGGACTGGTTGGCTCCACGTTATGCTAATGTTGATTGTAGAGAAAAAATAGTTCGATTTCAGTTTCCAGGGGAGCCGATTATAGAGTGGAGAGAGAATACAGCATCGCCAAGGGGTAAGTTTATTTCATACCTCAAGGCAAGGAAGATGGTAAAAAAAAGGCCATATTTATCATCTAGTCCGCGTGCGTGATATGAAAGCAGAGGTACCGGATCTTCAGTCAGTCCCGATAGCTAATGAATTCCCAGATAAACTTCCAAGTCTTCCTCCTTAATGGGAGATAGAGTTCACTATAGATGTATTGCCAGATACTCGGCTATATCTATTCCTCCTTATAGAATGGCGCTGCAGAGAAGGAATTAAAGGAGCAACTCCAGAGACTTGTTAGAAAAAGGCTTCATCGTGCCTAGTACATCACCCCGAGGAGCACCGGTACTATTTGTGAGAAAGAAAGATGGGTCGCCGCGATGTGTATTGATTATAGGCGACTGAATAAAGTAACAATAAAGAACAGGTATCCCCTACCCAGGATTGACGACCTATTTGACCAGTTGCAGGGTGCTAAGTGTTTTTCGAAGATAGACTTGCTGTTAGGTGTGGGTAAAGGAGGCAGATATTCCGAAGACGGCATTCAGGACCCGATACAGGAATTATGAATCTAGAGTGATCTCTTTTGGGCTGACCAATGCTCTAGCAGTATTTATGGATTTGATGAACCGGGTATTCAAACAATTCCTAGATACGTTCGTTATTGTAATTATTAATGATATTCTGGTTTATTCATGTTCAGAAGAGGAGCATGCAGACCAATCGAGGACGGTACTTAGGGTACTCCAACACCAGAAGTTGTATGCTAAGTTTTCTAAGTGCGAATTCTGGTTGACTTCAGTAGCATTCTTGGGACATATTATTGGAGCTGATGGTATTCGGGTAGATACGCAGAAGATTGAGGCGGTAAAGACTTGGCCCAGACCTACGACACCTACTGAGGTACGCAGTTTTCTGGGGCTAGCAGGATATTATAGGAGATTCATCGAAAAGTTTGCCTCAATTTCAGCGCCTTTAAAAAGGCTAACTCAGAAGGCAGCTAAATTCCAGTGGACGGATGCTTGTGAGCAAAGCTCTTAGTTGCTGAAAGACAAGTTGACGACGACTCCAGTTCTAACTCTTCCTGAGGGACCAGAGGGCTATGTTATTTATTGTGATGCTTCAGGTGTTGGACTAGGTGGTGTATTGATGCAAAGATGGCCGGGTTATAGCTTATGCATCCCGACAGCTCAGAAAGCACGAGAAGAATTATCCTACTCATGATCTGGAGTTAGTAGCAGTGATTCATGCCTTGAAGATATGGCGGTATTATTTATATAGTGTTCATGTTGATATTTATACGGATCATAAGAGTCTCTAATACATCTTTAAGCGTAAAAGAGCTGAATTTATGACAGAGGCAGTGGCTAGAGTTACTAAAGGATTATGATGTTGATATTCTATACCATTCAGGGAAAGCAAATGTTGTAGCAGATGCTCTCAACCATAAATCTATGGGTAGCTTGACAGACGTGCAGCCAGAAAGAAAGGAGATAGTTCGTGAGATTTATCAGCTAGCTAGCCTTGGAGTCCGTTTGGCTAATTCTGGAGATAGTGGGGTTTCTATTCGAGAAGTTACTGAGTCCTCTATCATAGAAGAGGTAAAGAGACACTAGTATGAGGACCCTGTTATGGCACAGTATAGATATACAGCTCTTCAAAAGGAAAAGACCCCATTCAAGGTTACACTTGACGGAGTGCTACGGTATGGAGGCAGATTGTGTGTACCTAATGTTGTAGGGCTACGACGACAGGTTATGGGAGAGGCACACTCTGCCAGTTATTTTTTTCATCCAGGGTCAACGAAGATGTATCATGACCTCAGATGCTTATATTGGTTGGATGACATGAAAAGGGACATAGCGGAGTTTGTTGCTCAGTCCCCAAATTGTCAACAGGTTAAGGTCGAGCATCAGAAGCCTAGTGGATTATTGCAGGGGATAGAGATCCCAACTTGGAAATGGGAAGTGATTAATATGGACTTCATTACAAGCTTACCTCGTACTCAACGGAAGTATGACTCTATATGGGTTATTGTGGATAGGCTGACAAAATCAGCCCATTTTCTCCCAGTCAGGACTACTTATTCAGCTGAAGACTATGCGAGGTTATACATCAGGGAGATAGTGAGACTTCATGGGGTTCTCACATCTATTATATCGGATAGAGGAGCTCAATTTACAGCTAACTTTTAGAGATCGTTCCAGAAGGGATTGGGGACACAGGTGAGTCTCAGTACAACATTTCACCCTCAAACTGATGGATAGGTTGAGCGTACTATTCAGACGCTAGAAAATATGTTGCGAGCCTGTATTATTGACTTCGAGAGGTAGTCATGATCATTTGCCACTTATTGAGTTTGCTTATAATAATAGCTACCATTCTAGTATTCAGATAGCACCGTACGAAGCCTTATATGGGAGGAAGTACAGGTCACCTATCGGTTGGTTCGATGTTGGTGAGACTAAGTTGATAGGCCCAGACACGATTCGAAAACCGTGATAAGGCGAAGCTTATTCGAGAGATTATCGGCAAAATTTCGAGTCGACAAGTCATGCAGATAATCGACGTCAAGACTTAGAGTTTCAGATTAGTGACTGGGTATTCCTAAAGGTATCACCTATGAAGGGTGTGATGAGATTCGGCAAGAAGGGGAAGCTCAGCCCGAGATACATTCGGCCTTATCAGATTATTCGTAGGGCAGGCAAAGTTTTCTATGAGATGGACCTACCATCGGATTTGGAAGCGATACATCCAGTCTTTCATGTATCAATGCTGCGTAAATGTATTGGTGACCCTTCTATAGTATTCCCTGTAGATGATGTCCAGGTAACAGAGGAGTTGTCTTATGAGGAGAGCCCCGTAGCTATACTTAATCGCTGTGTTAGAAGGTTACTTACTAAGGATGTGGCTTCCACAAAGTATTGTGGCGAAATAATAATAAGGAAGAAGTGACTCGGGAAGCCGAAGACGAAATGAAGAATAAGTATCCTTACTTGTTCCCTATACCTACAGGTAATTTAATTATTTATTTGAATATATTAATTGGTAAATGAGACTACATGATATTGTGGCCCTATAAGGCATCTGTGGGTTACTGAATGCAGGATGATAGGTATAGCTATAGAGGAGACTCTACCGAAATTTTTATAAGACTCTATAGACTAGTTTAACATTCGAGGACGAATGTTTTTTAAGAGGGGAAGGATGTTACACCCCGTAATAGTCCGTGCTACTTGACTCAAGACAAGAACGAATGAGTTAAGAAAGTCCAAGGAAAGTTAATCGAGTTTGTAAGAATATCGTTATATATATAGTTGCCTTAAGTATCCCGAGGTGACATGGTAACCTAAAGGATTTGAAATCGTGTTATGAGTACGTATACGAGGTAATGTGAGTTCCCTTTTAAAGTATTTGAGATTATTAGTAATGATATAGAAGATGTACAAAAGATATGAATATACTTTTGCAATTGGAGTTTCGTCGAGCTTTGTGAGTTCTCTAGTTATGTTTAAGGTTATTGTGATTCTCCGGACCCTTCAAGACGCATGTATGGATTGTTATGGATGTATATGAGTATTCATATATATGTATAAGAGGTTACACGAGGGTTGGAAGAGGATTAGAAGTTAAACGAATCTAAACAAAATGAATCGGAACAACTTCAAGTAAAATCTCGGACCCGATTTTAGCCCATATTGTTGGAGGCATATCTCCTAGTATATGAGGAGTTTTAAGGTGTTTCAAATACCTAAAATGAATTTCATCGAGTCTAGTTTCCAACGAACAAACCGCTCGTCAAAATAATATCGGGATAAGGAGTTATGGACGATGCAAGTAGGGGCTAACAAGTCGAGACCCGACCCAAACATTTATATTTCGACCCGTAGGGCCATTAAACTTAATATATAAGTCACCACTTTGTCTTATATCACTTCACACGACCTAAAACAGATCCAAGAACCCTTATGCTCTCTCCCAAACCCCTTTCTAATTGAGCCATCATATAAACTAAATCTTAGCCCCTTGACATGAGATTAGTTAAAAAGAAGTTGTAGCCTACGTTCTCTTTGTGTTGTTAAGCAAGTAGCTGGAAAGAGGAACTAGATTCTTGAGGATTCTGATTGTTAAAGGTAAGTTCGACCTCCTATTCATGTTATTCAGTTTGATTAAAGGTCTAACATGGTGTATACGTGAAGGAAACGTTGATATACAAGCGATATACGGACTTAGATGTTATTGTAAGTTTGGGTGGCTGTTTTGTGATGATATTTTGGGCTTTTTTGTATGATTTTCGTGGCTGTTTTGTGATGATATTTTGGGGCTGTTCGGTATGATTTCCGTAACTGTTTTGTGATGAAATTTTGGGGCTGTTTTGTGATGATATTTTGGGGCTGTTTGGTATGATTTTCGTGGCTGTGTGTTGTTGATATTGTTATGATTATTTTGGGTTGTTGGTGAGTTGGGACGGAGTAAGAAAAATAAGGGAAATGTTGCCGGATTTTCATTAGATTGTTTGTTAGCTTACAATGAGTAGTAAAGAATGACTTTCATCTAATTGTGGCGTAATTATTGCCTTGTTATAGATTACAAACTTGGACGCGAGATTTTAGACGAATAGACACGCTTCAAGGTATGTAAAGCTATCCCTTCCTTCTTTTTGGCATGAATTACATAAACGAGCGAACGATGAACATACACGACTCCAATGAATTCTAGTTCTCGTAGTACTTGACATGATATTGTCTTTGATTCTATGTTTTATGTTCATTCTAATTATTCTATTGAGTTCTTGTGTGATAATTTAATTTGTATATGATTGCTCATGATATACATGAATGCTTAATATATCATTCATATAGTCCCGGGTCGGGTATGTATTCGTGCGCTTTATATTATATGTTCACCGAGTCCCTCACTGTAGGGTCGGGTACGTATATATATATATATATATATATATATATATATATATATATATATTATCACCGAGACCCCACTAGAGGGCCGGCACGGTATATGTATATGACTTCATTCACCGAGTCCCATAATGGGCCGGGTACGGTATATTATATAGATATGCATGACTCTCATCTTATAAGGCACAGGTGCTTTGGTATCTTTGATTATCATAATTGTCTCCTGTCATCTTTTATTCAGTCTTGATCTTCTTTATTGTATTTCATGCTTTATATACTCATTACATTTTTCGTATTGACCCCCTTTCTTCGGGGGCTGCGTTTCATGCCCGCAGGTACAGACACTCAGTTTGGTGATCCTCCAGCCTAGGACTTCTGCTCAACTATTTGGAACGCAGCATCCACAAGAAAGGACGTCAGTACGAGCAATGTACTGAGTATTTAAGGCATGAATAGTAGTATGATATCAGAATGAATATAACATAAGATAAAGTAAGTAGTTATGCCTCGTACTCTTCTCAAGATCTCTGTCATGTAAACTACTCGTCTAAAAGAAAAACATTTCATACACATCCATACACAACATATATACATATGCATTCACACACACTTGCTATACATACATCTATCATATCCGTACCCGGCCCTTTCGGGACTCGGTGTCATCCATACCCGGCCCTTTTGGGACTCGATGTCATCCGTACTCGGCCCTTTCAAGACTCGATGTCATCTGTACCCGACCCTTCTGGGACTCGGTGTTATCCGTACCCGGCCCTTTTGGGACTCGGTGTCATACCCAACTGATCAGTAGGAGTGCAATGCATACATACATACATATATATAAATGAAATCAATATCATCATCAGCATTATCATTGTCACTATATCTTTCCTTGAAGGATCAACCATCGTAAGATGAAATCGATAATGTCATGAGAGTATCGAGAACCATGCATGTAGATAGCATTGAAAAGAGAATCATTATCTTCGCTATATCTCACCTCGAAGGATCGAGTAATATGAGCTGAGATCAATCACAAAGAATAGTCTCAAGACCATGGATAAGCTCAATAATATTGTAAGGATCATGATATTCATAAACTTCTTGCATTTGTGGAAGCAATGATACTATAGATATGGCACAAAGGTTTATAATAGTATAATCATGCCTTTAGAAAGAAAGGGTTTAGCCTTAACATACCTAGAATCTTGCTTCTTGACTTTCCGACTTATCTCCTGAATCGCAATCTATATATAAAACCATTTATACTATTGTTAGGCTCGTCATCATACACTTGTCTCAAACCTTTAATTAAAATCCATTTAGATTCTGTCAAAATTTGGGCAGCATCTCCCCTGTTTATATGTTATATCCCGTACTTTGTACGTCGGGATAATTCGAGCTAACTACGATACGTTAAGGACAAGACTATCCCGAGATATGAAGTAGAGACTTTTGTATATTGTAAAGGCTTAAGTTGTGTATGGTTTTATTGGCACGGAAATGTTAAGGAAATATTTGGGGTTAAGTTCCATTTTTGGAAAGTATTCTATTTTTGAAAAGTTGAAAATTCAACAAAAAAAAAAGGAGAAAAGGAAAAATAAGGGGCCATGTGGCCGGCCACCTTGGGGTGGGCCATGGCCACATGGTTGGCTAATATTTGCAAATAAAAGATGACTTAAGGGATCATTTTCATCATCTTCATCATATAGAATTTTCAAGAAGCTTGGAGAAAACAAAAGAAGAGAGAAAGAGAGAGGAGAAATTCGGCCAAGACAAGCAAAAATCAAGACCGAGATTTGCCATAAAAAAAATTATTTCTTCAAGCAAACTTGCTAATTGAAGGTGCTTAATAACGTGGAGTCATTGTTTCGGGCAATAGCTTACTCGTTTTCTTCATCCACCACCTTAGGCAAGTTGAGAAGTCAAGTTAAGAAGGGTGAGTTTTAATCTTGTTTTATGTGTTACAAATGGTTTATATGTGTTGTAGCATGCTAAAAAGGAAGAAATTCATGATCGAAACCAAGTTGAAGTTGGGCCGTGTGGAAGGTGTTTGGCCGTGTGTGTGTGTATTGTGTTTATAGTAATGAATTAATTCTAGTTAGCATGTTTTGATTGTTGTAGTGTGAAGAAAAGAATGAAAATCATCTTTATGTGTGGAAGTGGTGTTGGCCGAATAGGCCCCTTTGTGTAGTTGGGAATGAACAAATTGTCGTTAGCGTTTTAGTTGTCGTCGTTATGGATTCTATGATGAAAAATGCAAGTTTAATGACTCAAAGTGATGTTGTGTTGGTTATGGGTTGAATCGAAGTTAATGTGAATTTTATGTAATTTTTGTAGTTATGGAAATTGCATTGCTAATGTGTGGATTATTGGTGTAATTTATAAATTTGGAAGAGAAGGATGTGTGGTGTTGTTCTCGGTTTGGGAGAAATTCGGGTGGCTTGGAGTGTGTTTGGGTTGTTTGGAAAATTGTATGAATCGTTTTAAAGCATTCTTGAATATTGTTTGAATGGTTTTGGATTAGTAATTGAATGTATAAACGTTGATATTAGTTGGAATGTAAGTAGTTGAATGGAAGATACCTAATGTTGTTGGGTTATGTAAAGAAGTGTATTTAATATTAGAATGCATTTTGAATTGATTGTTGATCTTGTAGCTTGGTGTTGGTTTGGTTGTTGTTGAACGTGTGGCGTAGTTGAATTCTCGGGGTGTTGTATTTATAGGGGAAGTGCTGCCGAAATTTCTGAAGGATTTGATGTTTGTTTGGAATTAGATGCCTAGACGCTAGCTAATGTTTGATATATTGGCGCTATGTAGATCTTGGTGTGCCCGAGACTTGAGGTTTGGCTTGGCTTGAGAGCGGACGAGGTATGTGAAGCCTAGTCTTTCATTCTTTTGGCATGTCCTAGTGTTAATTAGGTTGTGACACGAGCCTCGGGGTAACTCCACTCTCGAGATCCGAGCTCATATACGCATCTTATTCGCTTCCATAAATTTACTCCCTTAATGTAACCTAACTAAAGTCCTTATGTTTTCATTTGGTCAAGTTCAAAAGTTTTTGTAAAGAATTTTGCCTTTAAAAGACCAAACTACGAACGCTCATAACTTTGAGACGAGCCTCGGATCGCCCCGAAACTTCGTAGAGGATGCCATAAGGTATAACATCCTTAATCCCCATGAGCGGGCTCGATGAGGTTGGCACCCGTCCGTGGGTCCCGCGACTTTTCTATGGTTGTCCTTAGTGACTTTTGGGAAAGACTTAGTACTACTTCTACCTTAACTCCCGAGTATGGATTTCTTATTTATTTAATGAGTTTATGATTATGATTTTTATGCATATGATTGCTCACGACTCTGCTCGTGCATTCCGTTGTATCCTTCGCCGGAGTCCCCGGCCGGTTATGTTCGTGCACACTTTGATATATTCCGGAGTATGATGTGTTCCCGCACGCGCGTCCCCTTTGGCCCCGGTACCGTGTATATTTGGCGTTAGGGGGTGTTCGCATTATGATGTACAAGATATGTCGGGTGTCGGAGATCTGAAATCTTCTGGAGTATGATGTGGTATGCCGCCATCGACGGGCGGGCGACCATCGTTCTAAGAGCCCATGCATGATTTATGTTTTTAAACTAAATGTTTTAACACTTTGCATATTGTACTTATTTTCTGTATCTTCTGTTCGATTATGATCCGGTTATTATATTTTCTTGCTTTGCATACTCAGTACATATTCCGTACTGACCCCCTTTCTTCGGGGGCTGCGTTTCATGCTCGCAGGTACAGACGCTCAGCTTGGTGATCCACCCGCTTAGGACACCTATTCTCGTTTTCCGGGGAGTGCTCATTCATAGCCTGTGAGCCTAGTTTGGTATATATGCTTTTTCGTTGCATAGGTATATATTCGTTCGGGGGTACGGCGGGGGCCCGTCCCGTCATATGTTTGCGTTGCTCGTTTAGAGGTCCGTAGACATGTATGTGGGTTATGGTTGTGTTTGTACGGTTATGTATGTGTGTGTGATATATGTTTTGGGCGGTCCACCCGCCGCGGCAGTCAGTCGGCTAGCCTCCTCCGTACATATTTGGAATTCGTACATTATGACGGCCTCGGCAGCTTTTGTGACACCTATTGATTATTATGCGCTAATCTGAGGCTATATGTGATTATATATGATTAAGCGAGTTAGTATGCTAGTTCCGAGTGTCAGGGACGTATGAGTGTCCAATTCGGACACAAGTCATGGCCTACGGGGTTGGGTCGTGACAAAAGTGGTATCAGAGCGGTTCGTCCTCGGAATGCTCACGCGCACCGTATCCCGCAGCCTCGTTTATGGTGTAAAGCCGGCCACACTTATAAACAAGGGGTGCGGGGCATTTAGGAATCAATGACCTTTCTTCTCGTCTTAGATCGTGTGATAGAGCCGCAGTCAGGGAAGACCACTTCGACGCTTTCTGCGGCAGTAGTACGGATCGGGACAGGAGATGAAGAGGGCCCGCCTTTCGACGACGGGGGGCTTAATAAGGCCACAAGTATCCTCGGACCTCGGAGCTCCGGGGCCCGGCGCAGAGGAGCCCCGGCCATTTCTATCGAGACGGACCCCTCGGAGGATCCCGCTACGATCCCCAGTGTTTGACCCCCGCAGGCGAGGTGGGGGCCGGGGAGGAGCCCCGATATTGCATCGAGACCCATCCCTCGGAGGATCCTCGCGACGATTCCTCCGAGTCCGGCGACCCCCGGCGAGCGAGGACCCCAGAGAAAGCGGTGGAGGACACCCCGATCCGTCCTCGAGTACGGGGCGGGGGCACCGGAGAGGGGCCCCGACATCGTGCCCGGCTCGCCTGTGGTGGAGCACTATGTCCCGGCTGAAGCCTCGGTGAGTGTTACACCTTATTCTAGCCCCTTATCTGCGACCTGCGGTGAACCGAGTCGCCGCACTACCTATATCCCTCGGATTTAGACGAGGGGATGACGAGAGGCACACCGCCCCCATAGCCCACAAGATCGGAGTCGAGACAGCCTCGTACGTAGTATACGAGTACTTATTGGAACTGTTCTATATATGTGTATTCGCCGTATAACCCATATTTAATAGTCGTAGTAAATTTAAGGGTCGATAGTCGAACATTCGTAAGTCATGGCGATTAGGGTGTGTTCATTACTATAGTGAATCTGGAAATCGAGGACGGAAGGTAATCGTACCTACAGACGAAGAGTGAATACGGAAGATCGAGAGGGGTAAAACGGTAATTGTGTCATGAGGGGCGTTTTGAAATCACACAAGACTTTAATTTACTCCGTGTTGTGTCTTGAAGATTATGTGGTGAGGAGCCGGATGCGATTATACGAGCATGAGCATCGTATTGTAACGGAGTTCCGAGGTTACGCGGCGTGAGCTCGAGAGAAATTGGGACGTGGTGACCCTCCGGGAAGTTTTCTGAAAATCTTATAAATTGAAAGGAAAGAGATGTCACGACCCAAACCCCTAGGGCCCACTTCGGGAATGGGCACTCGTACGCCGAACTCGGAATTTAATACTATCTTACAACCCCTTTCCCATAGTCGTTATCCCAAAAAATTAAAATATGTGGGGAAAAACCTAAGCATAAGTCAATCCAAAAAAAGCACAAAGGCGGGGGCTGGGGGCGCGTGGGGGGGACCGCCCCAAAAAATATAACACCCCATAGGGCGAATCTATACCACGAAAATTCCAGACCCCAAACGGGGTAATAAAATCATTGACGGGGCGGGGGGCCCCCTGTCCCCCAATAAATATATACATATCATGAAAAGTTTTATACCAAAAAATTAAAACGAAGGGGACCCCGGCGAAAAGTGTCCCAGGCGGGGATCACCAAGGACGTCACTCCGGGGAGAAACGGCCCCCAAGAAAAACGGTACGGGAAATTCGAGTATGTAAAGCAAGG
>NC_081346.1:44956859-44986972 GCF_029784015.1 Lycium ferocissimum
GGACTTGGGGGTTTTGCAAGTATTTGTGTTTCGGACTCTTTTAGAGGTTTCATAGACAAGACAAGTGTCATGCTAGACTTCGAGTTGGTTCGTGGGTTTGGCTCGTTTATGATATTGTCCGCATTCATGACTTAACCAAGTACTTGTGTTTAATATTATGACTTATTATGTTTTACAAAAGCTCATCATGCACTTCACTTTATAATTCCGCTCATGTATCTTATACGCTGATGATTCACGAAACCATATGCTTCGCTCGGTCATATGCGATGCAAGCAAGGTGCGTCATTACGCCGAGCCATAGTTCGGGGCACGACACCATCGAACTAACAGGTGGAGATCTACGCCTCTATCATATAAGGCCTCAAAGGCGCCATACCAATGCTTGAATGATAGCTGACATTTGTGTACAAGCTCTACAGGGCGAAGTCTTGATCCCAGTCGCCCACCGCGATCGACCACGCGTTTCTCGCTTGTGTCCTCGAGCACGAATGGTCTACTCGAGGCCAGCGCTGCTCGATGCAGGGATGGAAAGTTGTACTAAAGTCCAATCGGGTACCCAACTCATCATGAAATGCTCTCCGGAATCGGGAGGTGAAGATAGACACCCCCGATTAGATTGAATCGAGAAATAGGGATCCCATATAATCTCCTGATATCCCGAATATACATCTTGGCTAACTTCTTCGCGGTATAAAAACACGAACGAGGGAACAAAGTGAACGGACTTAGTCGATCGATCCACTATCAACCAAATAGAATCAAAACTTGCCAAGGGTCTTCGGAAGACGTGACAAAATCCATGGCAATCTCTCCCACTTCCACTCGGGAATGGGCATTCTCTGTAACACACCAGCACCTGTTCGGGTGCATGCTTTACACAGTGATAATTTCCACACTTAGCCACAAAATCAACTATATCCTTCTTCATACGGCGCCACCAATAGTGTTGTCTCAAGTCACGATCGTCTTGGTCCTCCCGGATGAACGGAATAGCGAGGATTTGTGGGCTTCGGATAAGATCAGGCGAATCGGTCACCCGAAGGGAGCAGTCATCCAGTCTCCTCTAATCCTCGAGAATATGTCGGGGTAATCACGGCCTCCTTGCAGCCTCTTCGACACCTATCTCGGATCTTGCTCAGCGAGAATCCTCGAAATGATGAGCCTTGATCACGATCAATAACGATGATCTCGTATGTTCCTGACCAAAATCACCGCCGGGGGTCGAGAGATATCGAGACGGACGAAGGTGACCCCCGGCCCATGGTACGGACCTCCGCTGGCCAACGGATGCTCGGAAACAACCAATTGAGCTAAACTCCCCCATACTCACTGCCTTGCGGCTCAAGGCATCGGCCGCCCACGGTGGCCTTGCCGGGGTGATACGGAGATAGAGATGTCATAATCCTTCGGGAGCTCCGTCGTCGTGTTGCACAGGTTAAGATCTCTGCAGGTAAACACATACTGAAGGCTATGGTGATTGGTAAAAACCTCACAATGGACACCGTACAAGTAATGCCTCCAAAGCTTCAAAGCGAAGACTACGACTAACAACTCCAAATCATGGGTGAGGTAATTCTTCTCGTGAACTTTCACCGGCAGGAAGCATAAGCTGTCACCTACTACCTGCTCATCGGCCACCGTACCCCGACCCATACGAGACGTCACGATAGACCGTGAAATTCTTGCCCTCCACAGGTAAGGCTAGGATCGGGGCTATGGTCAAAAGAAAATTGAGCTTTTGAAAGCTCTCCTCACAATCATCCGTCCACTGGAAGGGAACAGAACATCCTTTTGAGTCAATGCGGTTAAGGACGAAGCAATAGCGTGAGCCACTTCCCAAAACGACGGTAATAGCGCGGAACCCGCAAAACTACGAACGAAACGACGGTAATAACTCGCCCAACCCCTCACGGCTTTAATCTTAAGCCAGGATCAATCACAATCCACTTCCTTGGACACCACGGCTTGGCCTAAGAATGCTGAGACTACAACGAGGAACTCACGCTTAGAAAATTTAGCAAACAAACTATGTTTCTTCACAACCCAAGGACAGTACAAAGATGGCTCTCATGCTCCACTCTACTCTTGGAATACACCAAGATGTCATCGATAAACACAATCACAAACGAATCAAGGAACGGCCCAAATATGCCATTCATCAAGGTCATAAATGCAGCTGGGGCATTGGTAAGCTCGAAAGACATCACTAGAAACTCGCCAATGACCATGTCTCGTCCGAAATGCTGTCTTGAATATCCTCCGCCCTAATCTTCAAGCGATGATAGCCGAAAGCATAATCAATCTTAAAAAACACGAAGCACCACAAGAAATTTGGTCAAATAGATCATCAATACAAGGCGTAGGGCAATTGGTAGGATAGTGACCTTGTTATTGTGATAATCGTGCATTCTCATGGTCCCATCTTTCTTCTTCATAAATAACACCAGAGCACCCCAGGGGAGACGCTCGGTCTAATGGACCCTTGCTCAATAAATCCTGCAATTATTCCATAAGTTCTCTAAACTCGACTAGTGCCATGCGATAGGGTGGGATAGAAATAGGACGAGTACCCGAGCCCATGTCGATACAGAAATTAATGTCACGATCGGGTGGCATACCCGGCAAATCTGACGGAAATACCTCCGCGAACACAATAACAATAGGAATAGACTCAAGGGGTGGAGATGCAACAGTCGTATCACGAACATGCGCCAAATATGCTAAACACCCTTTACTTACTAATTTCTTCGCCCGAAGGAAGGAAATAATCTTCTTCGGAGCGGGACTAGGAGTACCTCTCCACTCAAGCCTAGGGATGCCTGGCATGGCTAAAGTGATTGTCTTGGCATGACAGTCTAAGATCGCATGATAAGGAGAAAGCCAGGACATACCCAATATAATATCAAAGTCCATCATATCCAGAATCATCAAATCTACCCAGGTGTCATACCCCATAAAAGTAACTAAACAAGACCGGTAGACTCAATCAAAAACCACGAGTCTCCGGGGATCGAGTAGACACATAAACGGTATGTCTATGCTATCTGAAGGTAAATCCAAACCAATGGCATGAAATGCGGATACATATGAATAAGTGGATCCAGATCGGAAATAACACGGATCTTTGCTCTATGATGGACGGAGAATGGTACACCGCCATCACCCCATCAAGGATCTCCACCGGAGGTCCGGGCCGCTCTCGCCTAGCGACCTCAACTCTCGAAACGCACGATCGACAATGGCCTGGAACGAAGCGTCCGATGCCTCAAGCTGGACACAGAGACGCTGGAGAGGACCATCTAACCCGCTAATAAACCATTGAATCCTACCGACCTCCGTCGGAATCAAGGGGTAGGAGTAACGAGCCAAGTAGGAGCAGGATAGCGCGTAGGTAGCGACCGACATGCCCTCCTGACGTAGAGCGAGGAACCAACCCTGACACTCGTCCCTCCGAGAACATGACACGTATCTCTCCAGAAACACCCGTAGAACTGCTCCCAAGTAAGTGGGCGCGCGCACGCTGGCCTGCTAGCAAGGTAGTCTCTCCACCATGACCTCGCGCCACCACTGAATCGAAGGGTAACATACCTAACTCCGAGGGTATCCGTGATCCCTGCTGCATAGAGTAGCTCATGTGTGATCACGATGAACTCATAGGCATCTTCGTTAGGTGCGCCAATGAAAATCGGTGGGGCCAACCTCGTGTACCTCCTCCATGCTGGCTTGTCGTGAATCCTCACCATCTGTGAGGGAAGAGATAAGAGTCAGATACCAATTTGGTCTTTCCAGATACCAATTTGAATAAAGTAGCACGATGGAAAGAAGAAGATGAGATTTCCTAAACGTCCCATAGCCTCCCGCAGATAAGTACGGAGCTCATCGTACCGATCCATGAGACTCTACTAGACGCGCTCTTGTATTAAAAATCGGATAACCTAGGGCTCTGATACCAACTTGTCACGACCCATTTAAGCCTAGGTCATGCGGGCACCTACCAATCCCACCTCGGTAGGCGAACCCTTAACTCAACGTTCATAATCAATAAATATAATAAAATAGTGAAAGAAGTAAATGACGTAAGGCTCACAATGTAATATAATATAGATAAGTGCGGAAGTAAATGAATCCACCCAGTATTTGGTCTGGTCATACAAGAGAATCTAAATACGAATGACTCTGGTCTGAATAATAATACATAAAATGTCTCAAATCATGTCTTGAAGGAAAAGTAAGACATAAATAATAAAAGAGTCTTCCAGGTCAGCGGACGCCATGCTCACCCTGGAAAACTCAAGTAGAAGGGCGAGGTCGATCAGCCACGAGTCGGAGAAGTAGATGCGGCGATACTGCGCATTCATAAAAGAATACAGCACGTGCAGGTCAGTACAAACCGCAGTACTGGTAGGCATCATAGGCCGACTAAGCATAGTTAGCACAATTTCGAAAAATAACGCAGATAAACAAGCAAACCAATCACGCATGGAACAATATAATCGTAACCGAGTATTCATCAACAACCATGTAAGTATCTAAACCCAATATAATAAGTCTGAGTATATCCAATCCCGGAACACTCAACACAATATAATCAACAACACAATCCATTACAATACAGTCATCACGACATCTCACTCAAGTCATAATGAAATGCAATGCAATAATGGTATGAATGTGATGCCATGCCATGCTATGCAAATGAGATGTACACATGTACTCTGGATGGAAATATTGACGTCTCGACAGCACAACCCAATGTGACTCCGGAAGTCTGAGTGCCACCCATCCCAGATCTTTGCCAAACAGACAGACGGGACCCTGGCTAATTGCTCAACGGGGGAGTCTCACCGGCACCACTCTGGGGGACCCGCGGAGCCCATGCACTACAATCGAATCCGGGATAACATCGGAATCGACCATGTACAACGATGCCCGAATATAACCATCGGACATCGGCCTCCTTACAATCACTCAAAAGAATTATCAAATATCAGTGTCATAAATCAATAATTTCGGAATTGAACCTCGGACATCGGCCTCCTCATAATCACTCAAGTAAAAGAGTTTATCAAGTATCAATTTCATATAAACAACGATTCCAAAATGGATCTTCTGACATCGGCCTTTTTCACAATCACTCAAGTAAAAGAGTTTATTAAATATCAATTTCGCTCAATCAACGATATCGGATCATCACCGGATATCGGCCATGCATGATAATATAAGAGAATGCGTGCAATGCATATGTCAATCATCAACAAGTAATCTCAATATCACAAGTACCTTAACGGGGTACGCGAACAATATATCATATCACAATACCAACAGTGGGTATGCCAACATATATTAATAACTCAAGTACCAACAGTGGGTACGCCAATAATGTATCATAGTACAAATACCAACAACGGGTATGTCAATCCTATCCCAAATCAGGACAACAAGCGACATTCGCTATCTACCAACTACACATAGTATCAAGCCAACACAATTAAACAATTAAACACATATAACGGGGTGGCTAGTCCCAACATACATCAGGGCCCAACCTAAGGCAATATCCATCCCAACTTCACACCCGAAGGTTCACATGCAGTCTACGACATCATAATCTAAAAATGTGATTCACTATACTAAATCTCACCAAAGGTAAACCATAGCCTACCTGGATTGCCGAACTGGAACACCAACAAGTCACTCTATCGCCTTACCCTTTCTCTGAAGCTCAAAACTAAAGTAGTCTAAGCACAATCGAATTCTAAACTAGAAATCATGAATAATGATATTAATATTGCTATGATATCAATTAGGTCCATTTTAACCCTAGAAATTGGGGAAACGGGCCCATAAGGGTGAAACGGGAAATTCATGGGTAAAATATCAAATTGAATCCTAGGTAATCATAACCCCATCATTAGTTGTTGATTTAGCTCAAGAATTATCCCCAAAATTGATTTTTAGTAAAAACCCCCAAATTGGGTGTGAACCCTAATTCTCCAAATCCGAAATTCAACGTTAAAAGTGAAAGATATATGATTAATAAGCTTAGATTTATCATATTTTAACATTAAAATCATCAACTTATCAAGTATACTCTTAGAGAAAAATCGCCCAAAACCCTCATTCAAATTCCATTTCTAAGGGATTGAAAAGGGAAGGGGAAAGTCTAAGATGACTGTGATTAAAGAGAAGTAAAGGATTAGACAAGGTTTTACCTCCAAGATTTCCTTCAATTTGTCTCCAAGAACAGCCTTCCCAAGCCCCAATATCGAGATATGAAATAATAAGGGTCTAAGACTCATTTAAGACTTATTAAATGCACGATCCTTTGCCGTCACCGTCACCGCCGTATTGTGGACCGCCGCCCCGGCGCGGCCGCTTCAGCCATCAAGCCAAAATGGCTGGGACCGCTTCAGTGGCAGGGCTACCGCCCCAGCGGTGCCGCTGCTGCGGTGCTGGTGCCGCCAAAGCGGGCACCAGACACCAGAACCTTGGCCCAATATTTTCTTTCGATCCGATTTTTTGACTAACTCCCGAGGCATCTGCTCACATACCAGATACTTAGTCCCACATAAAAACACGCTACGAACGCGCCTGTAACCTCAGAATTCCCAGCGGAGGTCTCGTTGACCGAGTCAATTACCGATGCCTTAATTCCCATTTCCCATCCAATGTCTCGAAATGCATCCGAATGCATTGGGAATTGAATCAAATGCACACACATGTTCTCAACGGCTATCTGGACCTCTCAAAATTTATAGAATTCCAAAAAAGGGTTGTTTGCCCAAAAGTCAACTTTGGGTCAACCACTTTCACTTTTAAGCCAATATTTTCACCAAAGTTACCCGAATCCAGTCTAGACACCTCGAGAAACATGTCAACGATCCCCTCGGGTCAAAAGAGAGCTAATCAATGCTCGGGAGGGGGTGAAAGTGCCAAAAGAACTATAACGACCAAACGGGTCGTTACACTCATTGAATGAAAAAATTCATGTGGCTGACCATTGATCATCACAGAATACCAATTGTTAGCTGTTACACCCCATATTTTCGAAGAAGTAACTATTAAATTTGAAACATAAATACGTTAAGTTATGGTTAAGTAAAATCACTTTGGAATATAAAGAGCAAGCATTATTAAATATATTTAAGGAGTAAAGGATATATATAAGGTATACCGGAAGGTTTTCTAAGGAAATGAGCAGAAGAAATGGAGTAGTACGACTTGGAGAAAGGATGGGTAAAGTTTCGTGTAAAAAATTTGGTCCAACTTGAGGGCAGAATATCTCTTAGCATATCAAGTGTTTTAAGGTGTTTCAAAAGCCTAAAATGAAGTTCGTCCAGTCTAGTTTCCAACGTAATAAATCGCTCATCGATAGGACATCAGAGTAGAGAATGATGGACATTACAAGTTCGGCTGACAGAACAGAAACGCGTGCTACAGTACTACTACAGTACCCGACCCGAATTTGAACCAATATAAAAGGGGATTGCCCCCTCTTTTTCAGCCCAACCTCTTCCAAATTATTCCAAATTTCTCTAGAAAGCTCCCCAACTCCCAAACCCAAATTCAAGACTAAATCAGCTATAATTCCCGAATTCCGATCCAGGCAACGTATAGTTGCGAGTATAGAATCGTATAGCGATGCGTGTGGTTCAAGTTTAAGGTGAAAAAAGTGAAGATATAGCGATATTATCAGGATTAAGGTATGAATCTCCTATTATTAATATTAATTTTGGTTTATTTATGGAGATAGAACCGTTAAATAGCTGTATAATAATACTATTGGTGGAGATGTAGATATATATTATTTGGGAGGTTTTATGGAGTTTTTCGTATTGAGAATAACATGGTTGATGTTGGTCTTGTTGTTGTTATTGTTGGTTACTGAATTGTAATTTCGGGCTAGGCATATAAACAGGGGAGATCTTTGCCCGAATTTTGGCAGAATTTAAAAGGGATTAATTTAAGGGCTTAAGGTAAGCATATGATAACGGTCCTAACAGTAGTATTAATTTTCTTAAATATAGATTGATGAGCTTGGAAAGACAAGCGTGCAGTAGTTAGAGTTAAGGCGACCGGAAAGGTATGTTAAGGCTCGTCCCTTTCTTTCAAAGGCATGATTCCTATGGTATGATTCCATAAGTGTTTCCATAACCTCCTTGATTTCAAAAGCTAGAAGTTATGACTCTTAAAGCTTCTTATGATGTTAAAAATGAGAATGTTTTTATGAGGATTACGTTGAGGATGATTTTATGCTTAAAGGTCTCAAATATGATTTCAACGATGATGTGAAAATGTTAAGCTATTTCATGATTTTCTCGATTTATTTCATTGCTGTTGATCTCACCTTATAAATTGTTCCTTCAAGGTGGGATAGAGCGATAGTTTTTATTTAAACTCCTATGCACACCATGAGTATAATATATGTATAGGGCTATTTTGTGACATTACAGAGTTCTATTATTTCATTTTGATTATGCACTGCACTCATTTTTATTTTTCATATATATATAAGGCACAGTTGACAGGGGGTGACGCTGTGACCTTTGTTGTGTGTATATATGGCACAGTTGACAGGGGGTGACACTGTGGCCTTTGTTGTGATGTGTATATGTATGGCACAGTTGACAGGGGGTGACGCTGTGGCCTTTGTTGTGATATGTATATGTATGGCACAGTTAATAGGGGGTAACGTTGTGGCCTTTGTTATTATGTATATATGTATGGCACAATTGACAGGGGGTGACGTTGTGGCCCTTGTTGTGATGTGTATATGTATGGCACAGTTGACAGGGGGTGACGCTGTGGCCTATGTTATGATATATATATGGATTTATGCGCTTCTTTGATATAGCTGTACTGATGCATTTATTTTGCCCATTCATTGACATGTCTCAAATGTTTTTCAGGATTTTATGTATATGTTGATTTCATGCCTTACATACTCAGTACACTATTCGTACTGACCCCCTTTCTTCGGGGGCTGCGTTTCATGCCCGCAGGTACAGACGCTCAGCTTGGTTATCCTCCGGCTTAGGATTTCTGCCTAGCTGCTCGGAGAGCTCCATTGTCCCGGAGCTTGAACTGTTTTGGTACAGATCTTTTTACATAAACATTGTCATACTATTAGAGGTCTGTAGAAATTTGTGAGCT
The DNA here is from genome assembly GCF_029784015.1 of Lycium ferocissimum. Classification (NCBI taxonomy): domain Eukaryota; kingdom Viridiplantae; phylum Streptophyta; class Magnoliopsida; order Solanales; family Solanaceae; genus Lycium; species Lycium ferocissimum. The sequence goes on from NC_081346.1 coordinate 44,966,016, forward strand.
GTGAATATATGGTTTAGTCAGTTATACAGATGTAGTTCGTTTTGGATATTCCCATGTATAGTGGCAGCCTTATCGGCTTGCATATTTTGTTATGTATGGTTAACCGTGACTCCTCAGGAGACAGGTCCATTATGATATATGGCATTTGAGTCCACTACATGCTTTTACAGATTTTCATACTGTCCTTAGTATCAGTCTGATTATCTCCTACAGGTTCGTATACGAGTGTCCAACTCGGGCACTAGTCACGGCCCCTCAGGTTGGGTCGTGACATTAGCTATAAGTCTCCAAATCATATCCACAAAACCTTCTGAAAAGCCCATCTTATGAAGAATTCTGATAAAACACAACCAAGACACCCTATCATAGGACTTTGCCATATCCAACTTGATGATTACATTTGCTGGTTTTCCTCTCTTCCTTATATCTGTGACTATTTCCTGAGTTAGAAGAACATTCTCAATAATGCTTCTCCCCTTCACAAAAGCAAATTGATTTGGTGAAACAAGCCTTGGCGGGATGCCCTCCAATCTACCATGAACCACTCTTGATATAACTTTATTGATAAAGTTACTCGTGCGGGTCGCCTCGTATACGTATAAGTACGAACATCTTGCTTTTTTGGTAAGAGAACCAAATTTGTATGAGTGATTGATTTAGGAAGAGTGTGACCTTCACAAAAGGCTTTAACCACATTAAGCACATCTGGACCAACAATATGCCAAGAAGCCTAAAAAAAAGTGCCTGTTAATCTATTAGGATCACAAGCACTATCCCCATTCAAAGCAAAAACTGCTTGTTTGACTTCATCAGCATTAGGAACAGCAACTAATAATTCATTATCTTCCTCAGACACCATGGAAGGAACATGGTTAAGTAAGCTAAAATCTATAGCTTCTTGCTCCTGTTTTTTGAAAAATTCTTCAGCCTCCACTGCCACTTAACAACATCTTCTACCCAATCTCCATTTGAATTATGAATTCGTTTAATTTGCAACCTCTTCCTTCTACCATTGACCAGATTATGGAAAAATCTAGTATTTCTATCCCCTTCAGCAAACCAAGTAACATTAGCCTTCTGTCTCCAGAATTCTTCTTCAAAATGCAAATATTTCTTTAGTTCAGCCTGTGCTTGTTGTAGTACAAACTAAAAAGGAAGGAAAAGGTAACAGTTTAATGAAATATATAGGATGAATTTAAAATATTTGATTTGATTCGCTTCATCTTCTTTTTACCTCTTTTAAGCTTTTATGTAATGCTATGTAAAATAGTAATTAAAATAGCCAATCAAATAGGTATAAAAATGAGAAATTAGTGAATGCAAAGGGAAATTAAAATAGATTGATATAATAAGTATGCTCTGATTAAAAATTATTACTTTAGTTCATCTTGAAAATAGTAATTTTAAATTATTTTCTTAATATTCAAAAGAGTAAGAGAAGAGGGGTAAAAATGCGCTAGTAAATAATTGGTATAATAAAATAATGATCGTAAGAAAGTAAAATAGATATAAGTGAATTAGTAATTCACTAATAAGAAAATGCTTAAGTAAATATTTTTAGAAAAATGCGAATAGTATGACGAGAAATTTAACTTACCTGATTAAGTCGTAAAAAAACGTAGATACACTAGTTAAATAATTTTATAAAAATGAAATAATAATAATAATAATAATAATAATAATAATAATAATAATAATAATAATAATAGAGAAATTTATAAGAAACTTGACTTCATATTGTGGCAAAAATAATATGATTAATATATTAATTAAAGAAGCCCAAAGAGGTAAATTGGAAGAAAGGAAGGACAAAATTGGGTGTCAACAACTGAAAATTAGAAAAAGAGAATATTTTAATTAGGGCGGGAAAAAAATGTGAAAGAATATAAAAATTGGGCCAAAATTGGTAAGAAATGAGGCATTGGGTCAACTTTGGTAAACTCAACCGTAATTATTCCTTCAATCGTTGGGCAAGAAATTGCTGGGGGAATCCTTGTGTGGGATTGCTATCATATTTTGACCTTATTTTTACATATGTTGTAAAAATAAGCCTATTTTTGTTTTATATATATTTCTGTTTATCTCCCTTTTTTTTAATAATCTGGACTCTGTCCAGTCATGAATTTCGTTACACTATTCATCTCTTTCTCTTAATTTTTGTTCTTAATAACCCTCTTCTTTAACCACACCCCGGACATGGCCAACATTTCATCCTTTATCATCTTTGCACATTTTAATGGCCTCACAACACATAGGAATTTACAGGTTAATCCATCGAGTTTATTAAGAAATTAAGAGAATAACCATATATTAAGAGTAACAGATCCATAATAACAAGAAATTACTTAAACATAGATTTATATAACATAGATTTTTACTACAAACACTTTAATAATGTACATAACTAGGAGGGTAATACAGAAACATAGTTATAAAAACTTACATGACTTAAAGATGGAGAGAGGTTTCCCCTTCGGGGAAGCCCAAAGACTACTTCTCATACTTGGAGGATTATTGGAAAACTAGGACTATTTTACAATAGATGTTTATATTACAAAGGTTTGGATTGGGAAAAGGAGTTGAGGCATTTGGTGAAAAGGAAGGGAAATATGGATTTCTTTGGTGTTTGGTGCTTGTATGTGTTGTTGATGATGTCTTCTGTCTTCATAAATGGCCTCTATTTATAGGAGCTTCCGGACTTCAAATTATTTAAAGAATCTTTGTGAATTCAGTCGGGTGCGCTTTGGGCCCCATCGTCACGTGAAAATTTCAGAAGAGTCCTTGTATTATTGTCCTTGTAGTTGCTTTATTAATGCTACTTTACCAAAGTTGTCTTCATCCGTCTTTCTTGCTTTCTTCAACGAGTCTGCCTTTTCTCTGTCTTGGCTATCATAATTATACATCTACTAGCCTTTTTAGGAAAAAAAAAATCTGGACTCTGTCCAGTCATGAATCTTGTTACACTGTTCATCTCTTTCTCTTAACCTTTGTTCTTAATAACCCTCTTCTTTAACCACACCCCCGACATGGCCAACATTTCGTCCTTTATCATCTTTGGACATTTTAATGGCCTCGCAACACCTAGGAATTTACAGGTTAATCCATTGAGTTTATTAAGAAATTAAGAGAATAACCATATACTAAGAGTAACAGATCCATAATAACAAGAAATTACTTAAACATAGATTTTTACAACAAACAATTTAATAATGAACATAACTAGGAGAGTCATACAGAAACATAGTTATAAAAACTTACATGACTTAAAGACAGAGACAGGTTTCTCTTTCGGGGAGCCCTAAAGACAACTTCTCACACTTGGAGGATTATTGGAAAACTAGTACTGTTTTACAATAGGGGTTTATATTACAAAAGTTTGGATTGGGAAAAGGAGTTGAGGCATTTGGTGAAAAGGAATATATATATATATATATTTTTCTACCTTTTCGCTCTTCGTTTCTTCTCCAGCTCTTCATGTAATGTTCATGAAAATTCTATTTGGACGCTCTCATTTAACCTATAGCCAATTTTTAAAAAAATATTTAATGGGTAGCCAGTAGGAAAACTTCAGATAAAACTACTTTGCTTTTTCTTCTTCTTAATTTTTGTACAATAATGTGCCTCGAATCTATTGTACGTCAAAGTATAATGCTTGAGTCAAAGCTTATCAAACCACACAATAATTAGTTCCAGCAACTATTATATAGAGTACAATTCTGTTTGTTCTATTGATTCTTCTCTCTTAAGATTTCTTCGTGATTTGAGGGCCGTCAATAGCGTGTTTCTTGAATGGGATGATTTAGAGCTCCTTGAGATGTGTTTGATCTCCAAGAACGTCGAGCAACACTTCATTGTTTTAGGATGATCACGGGAAGAGTTATGTTGATCATTTCTTCGATGAACTATGTAGTTGATGTTGGATCTCTGTACTTGCGGATGCCTTCATGAACTACGGGACGCTTACTCCAATTTCCTCAGAAAGTTATGTAACTCCCTATTTATATTTGAAGGGACTAGGCCGTTCAAGTGTAAATTAACTCTCTTGCCTGATTCTGATTGGTTCATGTGAGTCATCAAGCTTATAAAAAATGCTAGCTATGTGATAAGGTTGCTCATGATTGAGTAAGACATATCATTTTGGACACTTGACGTCTTTTTATTGGTCCTTATTTTGTCTAGGATGCCATATTATTTGAACATGTGGCATCATCTCGTTGGTCTTGAATTTGATTGGGATGCCATGTCACTTGATACTTAGAATGAGTCTGGGCCTCAAGATGAAATGAACCATGGACTTAAATTTAATAAAATTGAGTTATTTAATTGTGCAATTCAAATTAATTTTTCAACCCAATGAACATGAATTTAATCCCAATCTTATACTATAAATTTCCCAATAAAATTTATGCGTTTACGCCACCCATATAAGAACCTTTGAAGAATCTATAAAATATCAATATGGAATATATTTGCATCTGAACTAATAACCACTAGATATGTTTCCCTCCACGCCTTAGAAAAAGTGCTTCGATTTCGATTACATAATTTTATTCCCTATCATTTCAATCAAACTCAAAGTTTTACACTGGGCAGCAAAGAAATGTTCAATGCAATTTGATCGGATCTCTCTGGTAGTTATTGGGAGAATTTTATAGGGATAAGGCACTAGTATCCTCGTGAACTTTGGCCAAAATTGATGCGACACATCTTACCTTTATTAGGGTTCTATTACCCGACTAAACTTTTTTTTTTCTATATTTTTGTGCACTTTATGTGCTGACGTGGAGGAGGGCGTAAGAACACCTCCTTCAAGCGCGTGGGAACTTAAAAAAAAGGGCTCTAACCTATACGAAATGGCAATGTGTCAGTTCTAAAGCTGATTTTCAAGAGCTCTTCATCCCCATTTTATTACACATTTTCAAGAGCTTCAAATCTAATTTTTGGTCTCAAAATTCAATAAAAACTCAGCTAAATCCGCACCAATCAAGCTCCAATTTCAACTACAACTTCACAACAACATCATCACCAAACCCCAGTAACCAATTTGGCCAACAACCAAGAATTTCGACAAACGCATTTTTTTGTTCTTTATTTTCGCGGGCGGAGTTAGCGCTCGGAAAAGCTACTAAGAACTTGTTGGTGCTCTTTCGGACTTTGTTTTAAAAGAATCGCCACCTAATTTTTAGGAAAACCAATGGTGAACGGTTTATTCAAATACCGTGAAAAATCCTTCGTAATATAGAGTTCCAGTTAAGGGTTCTGATGATCCCCTGGGGAAGGTGTTAGGCACCCCAGTATTAAGGATCCGTACTATACGGTTGACCTTCGAATTCCAATGTATGAGTATTTGCATGAACTGTTTATTTAGTGTTTATTCCCGCAAAAATCTTGTCATTTGCGTATCATTTTTTTTCTTGGAATTTTTTGAATATATCCCCTTTATATATAGGGTATTTAAGTTGCGGATTTATAATATCCGGATAAAAATAACCTCCTTTTAAGGATAAGGTACTTTGATTTATAAAATACCTTAATAAGTATATGTCCATTTTCTTTTGTTCATGCTCAGTCTTCATACTTAGCTTCGGGTCAAGCCATCTATCACGTTACAGCACCTCATCTTTAAACTTTCATCTAGGAACATTTTGTTTGAAACATACTTATCTTGAAAATGTACGTCCTTTGTTACAAATCTATAAAAATTGGTCTCGGACTTGGACTTATAGCCCAAAAAATTATAACTTGCCATTTAAAAGAAGAAAGGTCCGTCCATGTTTTCTGGGCTTGGCCCAAGTAAACTCATGCATGTATTTTTTTGAAATTTATTCAAAGTACAAATTTAAAATTCATTGTTTTGTTCCCAAACAGGCTTCAGCCCAAAAAAATCCCTTTTTTGTCTCGTTAGACCTGGCCCAAATTATATAACCTTTTATTCAACATAGTCCAAATACCAATTCATATTTGCAAGAAAATGTAACCCTTTGTTTTAAAAAAAATAAAATAAATGCTGATCTGTTTTTGTTGAGAGAAAACATCATGATACTTGCAATCTTGAAAATCCTTTTAATTTTTCCTATTCAACTTATATCAAAATCATCTTTTATTACTCCTTATACTTAAAAAAACATTACTCTTAATCCGGGTTTTTCGAAGTTCGTTTGGGGACTTAAGGTCGATCTAAACAGCATAGGTACCGTTATTCTAAGATGACTAGTTCATACAATAAGGATTCCACTATACGATATGAGTTTTTACAAGGAATTTCAAATACAAACACAATGAATTCTACACAAAAAAGAAGAAGACAAAAGAATAAAATAAGAAGGGAAGGCTAAGGGCGTACCAAGCCCCTACTTATTCATTTTCACCCATGACTGGGCCTTCCACGCGTACGTGTATTGCTTCCCATCTTCGCGGACTCAATGTCTTCAAAAAAAGAACTTTTTCTATTGGGCCAAAGGTTGTATCCTGACCCGAATGGTCATGCAATGAAGAGGGTGAAAAGGAAAAAGGAACCCAGTTAGTTTAGGGATACTGAACTTATCGCACTTACAACTATACAAATACATATATCAATTATTGTAACACCTCGGACCTTTAACTTAAGCTTTGACATAATTCCAGACTTAGAAAACCAGATAAAGAATGTGAGAATTGGAAATTTCTCTTCAGCAGTCAGATGGGGATTTACGCCCCAGAATACGGACCGTGAATCAGTATACGACCCATATTTCAAATTGTAAAGTGACACCAAAAGTCACTGTGCATTCTGGAATTTGGCTTGTGGAATTTTATATTGTTAAATGCGGACTGTAGTTTGAAATACGGCCCGTAAAGTGTGATTGTATCTAGGAAGAAACTCGTAAAATAGTGATGCTGTTTGAAGTATGTTGAAATACGGTCTAGGTTTATGGACCGTAAATCAGTTGACGGACCGTATTTTGGTCCGTATTTCCCAACCCGCACCAGAACCTATAAATACCAGCCTTCAGTTATTTTATTTCATTTTTCATAATTCCAAGCCCTAGAAACGAAGTGTTTTTCTCCCAACAAACCAAAACGACAAGGTAAGTCATTCCAAGCTCTTCCAAATCAATTCTATCATATATGCTCTTAATCTAATCATGAAACAATGTTCTTAACATAGGGTTTTCAAGAAAACCCAATTAAAAAGCATAAAGAGCAAAACCTTGGAACTCTTTTTTCGAGACCAGATTATTATTCAAGTTTGGGAGCAATTCCAGGTATGTTAAGCATACTATCTACATGAGGAACATTGTTTAATCATCCTCATAACTCAATCAACATAATTCCCAGAAATCCAAGAAGTTCATGATTTTGCCCTAGTTCTTGATTTTCATAACCTAGGGTTAGAGCTCAGTTTTCTGATTATGTTCATACTTGTTATGCATACTATGGACCCTAGCTTAATCTAAAAGACTTGTAATTCAATCTACGAGTCTCAGAATACAGTCTAAGTCATCAGTCAGGCTACAGAGCCAGTAGTCAGTTTTACACCTGTTGCTTCATGTTTGATTGGGCCTAAGGCCATAGTTATGATGCATATGCATATGTAATTATTTTGGGCCTAAGGCCATAGTTACATGATAATGCACAGGTGGTTTCTATATAGATCAGCTCATGATATGAGTATTCAGTTTCATTATGCTTTATTGTTCATGTATTCCCTATCATTGCTTCAGTTGCTTATCATACTTATGCAATTCAAATATACTAACGTCCTTATGCATGGGCCTGCACTTCACGGTGCAGAGTCTGAATTTCAGGAGGATATAGCAGGCGCTTAGCTTCTAGCGCTTTAAGTACTTCAGCTAGTTGGTGAGCCCCTTTCATCTAGGGCTTCCCGTCTATTCGCAGTTTTTCGAGTATTAGTTAGTTCATTAGTATTTGAGGCATGTCAGGGTCTTGTCCTGACCTAGTTATTCTTTCAGTATTTTGATCATAGAGGTTTCATAGACACAGTCTTAAGTCACTTTTGTTGGTGTCATCTCACAACATTTATTTCTGCATCCTCTATTATATTTGAGTTAGAGTATTTTCTTGGTTCATTTTATATCTGGCATGCTTTCATGATACAACTATTAGAATTATCAGCCATGGGTTCGGTCGGTCATAGACAGTCAGGCAACGAGTGTCGTGTCGCGCCCAGGCCATGGTTCGGGGCGTGACAAAGCTTGGTATCAGAGCAGCCAGGTTTGTTCAGTGTTGTAGGGAGTCTATGAAACTGTGTCCAGTGGGGTCTCCTTTATATGTATGATGGCCGCATGCATATAAACAGCTGACCACCAGGACATATTAAGGAAGTCTCACTTCTTTGTATTCTAGATCGTGCAACTAGAGCTATAACTTCAGGATGTCTTTCTAATTCTTGCGTTTACATAATTTCAGACGATTATGGCTCCAAAGAGAAAGACTACCAATAGTTTAAGGGTAGCTTCCAACGCTGCTTATCGTGAGACTATCCGAGCCAATTCTGATCAGACGCCTACGCCAGAGACTACTCCTACTGCTTCAGCTCCGACAGAGATTTCGGCTCCTTTGACCGGAACAACTAATGTGGATGTTGGGATTGCTATTACAATGCTCACACAGTTAGTAGCTACTCAGGCCCAGCGTCAGAAAGCGGGGTCTAATTCTGGAAATCATGGAGAATCTTCCAGGGCTAAAGAGTTCTTGAGAATAAAGCCCCCAGTCTTCTCGGGGACAAAGAAGGAAGAGAACCCTAAAGATTTCATTGATGGTCTTTAAAAGATTTATAGAATGATGACTGTGACGAAGATAGAAGCAGCTACGTTTGGAGCTTACCAGCTGTAAGGAGTAGCAAATGCATGGTATGGGACTTGGGAATTAGCCCGAGGTAATAATGCTTCTGATGCCACATGGGATGAGTTCGTAGAGGATTTTCTGGACCATTTTATGCCTATTGAGGCCCGAGAAGCCAGAGCCGAGCAGTTCTTGAAGCTCAAACAAAATGGGAGGACTGTTCAAGATTACTACTTGGAGTTTATGAGTCTGACAAAATATGCTACTGAGCTTGTTCCTAACATGAGGGCCAGAGTAAGGAGGTTTGTCACTAGTCTTGATTCTCACTTATATGATGGGGCAAATATTGCAGCCCAGAATGGAGGTACGACTATCACCAAGATACAACATTTGTGCAAGGGAATGAAACGAGGCTCAAGGAGGAGGAAGCTGTGCAGAAAGCGAAAGAAAAAGAGTTTAACAAGAGGGTTAAGTCAACCGGGCAGTTCAGCGGGAATGGTGGAAAGTCTTATACCCCCATTTAAACGGGCTAAATTAAGGTACAACATATTGGAGATTCCTATTTGCTTATTTTAAGGAGTCGCCACCTAATTGATTTTAAGGTGAATTAGGGCACCTATTTTATTAGTTAAGGTAACACCTAACTATACTTAAGATTAATAATACGCTTAAATCAGCGTGATTCTAGATAAGGGTTCTATATTATCCTAAAGGGAAGGGGTTAGACATCCTTTAGAATCCGTTAACTACGGTTATCCGACCAAACTTAGGTTAACTAATTAAGATTAAATATAGTGCTTAAAGTTATAAGAAAATAGCTTGTACAGTTTACTAAGATTTTAAAGGAAATATAATAACGCTGTCTAATTTTATAAATGTGGTTAAAACCTTGGATGAAAATAGCAATGTTATCTCCAACTAAGGATAATTTGCGTAAAAAATGCCTTAGATGATATTCTAAAATAAAACCTCCAATATTGCTAAGCCTTTAAAATATAATAACGCTATCTAAAGTGAAGACTTATAGAAAATATGATAATTTGCATAAAAGAAGATTTTAAAATACTATTTGAAGTAGAACTCATGAATGTTGCTAAGGTTTTGAAGAAAGAACATGATAGTGCCATTTAAGAAATGCTTGCAAATATTATTAATGCTCAAATGGAAATACAATAATATTATTTGAAATAAGATTTGTAGTAGATATAACAATTTGCGTAAAAAGCAAACTTTAAATACCATTGGAAATAAATTAAAAAAAACATAATGATTGGCATATAGGTAATAGGTTTCAGCAAATTCGAACTTTGACTAAATGGTATTAATAAGATAGATGCAAACTAAATCTAATTTTTTTTTTTTTTTTTTAATAAGGACGTGAATTTCTTTCTCTTTATTACTTTTATTTAACTATATTCGGCTAAAATATGTATAATCGGATTTATCCTAAATGTCATAAAGTATACTTGAATTAGTATTGGCATATTAGGGATGTTTTGAAATTTAGGATAGTAGAATGAAACACAATTCTTTTGATTTAAAAAAAATATGTATTCATGCCATTTTGAAAACCAATGGTTCTAAGAAGATAAATGCTATGGGTAAAACAAAAAAAAAAAAAAAAAAAAAAAAACAAAAATGAAACCCCCGGAATTAATTATCAGTTTGCCTTAAATTAACTACCCGTTACTAAACTAAAACCCACAAACTTCATTAAGGTTCATCTAAATTAACACACAAAGTACTAGTCATACGATACAAGTTAGATGCATAAAAGAGTAAAAGGAGGAATAAATAGGTAAAATATGTTCGGCCCGTTCTAGGAATAACTGTTGCGTTCCATATGCTCTTTTGGGCTTTAGCCCGATAATTTTAACGTGTTTCCTTTGTTGAGCTTCGACCCGAAAAATTACTCGATAATATTATGTTGGGCTTTGCCCGACATCGAATGCGGGAGGAAACGAGTGCTCGGACTCGCACGCGGTGGTCATGCATAAAATGAAAAGGAAAAGGATTAGAATCTAATAAATGAAAAGTCAAAATATATAAAATGTAAACTTAAGACAATTTGATAGATTATGTATATATGTTGTATATTCAAGTATACCTCATGTATATGTACATTCATAGGGATATATAGAGGTTAATATTGGAAAGCTTTTCGCCGTCTTCCCGATGTTGCACAAGTTCCAGGGATTTCATGAATCCCGGGCATGGCTAACTTTGGGGAGGATTTAAACTTGATCCATAATGACCAATCTAACCTCCTTATCAACGTATTAATTAAGATATACGGATCATATACAATATATACACAATCGCATAACACACTTGCAACGGACTGCCACATAAGAAGATAAAAGAGCGCAGAAAATGAGGCAGCAATCAATTTCTGGGAGGGGAAAATTTCGAACATTTTTAAGATGTCCTAAGGTTAAACTGATCCACCCAAACTTAAGCATGTAAACATGATTGATCTATTTATTTATATTGCACATACAACCAGCCGCATAATCAAACAAAAATATATAAATAAGGCATGCCACTAACTTGACTACGTATAGAAAACAATCTTTTGCCTGAACCCCGAACCGAAATAGACCAACCATATTGTGAATCAAACTAATTTCCTGACATGTGAAATTTATGCTCAAGCTATTAGACATCATTCGGACATTTAGGCATAAAACAGACGGGACTGAGCTAACATGTACTTAAAACCAAACTCAAAATCAACCATATACCGAACCCATAATAAACACACTTGACTCCATTAAATTTCATAGACTATAAATCCAATCTATATAATTTGCAACTGACATTTTAAGCTAGTGCAAGGCGATCGGCGACTCCCACGGTATTGTTCGGACAAAATATGGATCCTAATTGCAACAAGTTAAGGATGGTACACAATAACCTAGGCACGTCGGTTTGAAATAGATATAAACCGAATCATATACACGAACATCATGGTGAGGCAATACATTTTAAGGCTAGTCTAAACTCTTATCAAGGGCACTATTGTAGACACCTAGATAGTATGCAAATAAATACACGAATAACACTAGGCCAAAGATAAAATAGACCACGAACAACGGGAGTATCACTGGGTTCAGTCTCTTTCATACAATTGGGCTAAGGGTTCGGCTAATGGTGTATAAGTTTTAGCGGGTTTTTCTTTCAAGAAGTTTGGGCGAGAGTGGGCGGTTTGTGGTTGGTATTGAGGTTGAGCGAGTAGGTTGGTTGGTATCGTGAGGGTTTGGTAGGTAGGTGCTCATGGACTAACTTAGAGGTGGTAATAGTGAGGGGTTTGGGTATATTGGGCGTAATATGCGGTGGGAGGGAAAGGGTATTGGTGAGTTAACATACGGTTTGGTCTCGTTCTGGATAGTCGTGACAGCTCCATCATAACCTGTGGTTAATTGAATACGATTGAATTGCCTTACTTGTTGCTTGCAAAGCCGCCAAATTTCGATTCTCCCAATGTAACTGTACAAAACTCCCCATACGATAACTTGAAGAAAAATTTTGCCCGATGACGTTATCAGCCTCTCCTTATCATCTTTTAAGGATTGTACAAAAAGGGTCGTCGTCTCACTTTCGACCATCGGAGATTACCGGTAACATATAAACCATTCATCAAATAGGGGCTCTTTTGGGGATGGAGTCTCGGTCATTAAACTTCAACTTATCCATAAGTGGCACGCCATTTCTCCCATACGCGATTTACACGGATCTTGGCATGTATGCTCAAAGTGCTTCTCCGTCGAGCTCCATAAACGACTTCATCCCTAACTTTCCTATCCCACAGGAAACTTGTCACGGTATGATCTCGAATGAGCTCGAGGATTTCCTTTTCCATCAAACATATCGAATTTCGGCACATATCCTAGCGCAACTCGATATCGGGATGAATACGCGGTATTCAGGGGGGGGGGCTTCCTTCGGAGATCTCTTTTGCACATTCTCGTCCCGGCTCTTGCCACAACTTCATGGGGTCAAGCTGCGGATGCGCGCGACTACGATGAATGGTTGAGCACACATATCTTAGCGTATACTGGCTAGCGGTGTGTGCCAATGGTATGTGTTGAGTTGCTTGATTTGGAAGTAGCGTGGGTTGAGGAATGTAGGGGGAGTGGTGAGGGTGGCGGGTTGGTTTGTTGGAAGTTAATTTCAGGAGTTGGCTTGTTGCGGGTCGTTTGGTGGCGGGATGATTTGTTTGTACGTTGGTTTGTTGCGGGTTTGTTGCGATTTGAGAGGTTTGTTGCGGACGGATTGGTAGTGGAATGGCTTGTTGTGGGTTTGATTGTTGTGAGATGGTTTGTTCTTTGGCTAAACGGTAGTATTTGGATGGCATGTGTAAAGCGGAGGGTTTGTAGGAGCGGGCGAGTCAACGGTGAAAAAGATGGTGGAAGCGTCGCATTTTGTTCTTTGTTCGTGATGAGGGTACGCGGTCGCTCGATCTCGCCTTGCATATTGGCTATTTGCTACACCAGTTGGGCAATGAGTTCGTCATTCCCTCCTCCCGAAGCTTCGGGTTCATCCCTCGGACGGACGACAAGTCCCCAGCCGATTTGGCATTCATGTTGTCGGATGCTCGATCTTGTGAACGGAATCCGCCGAGTTCGCGAAACACGAATCAACCTTCGGGGAAATAATCAAAATAAAAGAAAACCTTCAAAAATGAAGAAAATTACGTTAGTATGACAAATGATTGTTGCTGAAAATAATGCGAATATTGAGCCAACGACGACGAAAGGAACACATATTGCATAGCAAACAACACATATTGCATAAAAGACAAAACACATATTGCATGGCAACGAATCAAATAATAAAAGGGAGATAGAGCAAACACAACACGGGATCTATTACGCACGGACTCTTTTAAACAAGGCTCAAGGATAAAACATGTAATTATATATCATCCCAACGTGTCATTAATTGAAGACCCCAAAACATACATTGTTCGAGAATTAAATCCTTCTGACGTAATAATAAAGGAAATTATTACAACAAAAACTTGACTTTTAATGAGCTAATTTAAAATGACCCTTCATCGTTCTTGAGCACTCTTTCGGCGAAAGGTATGACATAGCTAGAACTCCTCCCGTTTTGATGCCTTCTTTGATGCAAGTATCTCCCTGCTCAGCTAGAAATGTATCTAATTCTTGCATGCTTTGCTCGTAACTAAGTGTCTGCTGCTTCCATTTCTCTGCCTCCCTTTCCTTTTCTTCAAGCTGTGCGTGGTGTTCAGCTTCAGTGACAAGACTTTTCTTACGCAATTGCCGGAGTAAGATGTGTGCTTCTGCTTCCCCATCCTTAATTCGACCCTTCAAACTAACCCCGGGTCTGATTGATCCTTCCAAGTTAGCGGTCAACCATTCTAGATAGTTATCATGGCATCCAGCTTGGTATCTGTTAGGCTCAATTGACTCTGCTTTCATGGTCTCCCTCGATTTCCACATACTTAGAACTTCTTTCGCAAAAGGAATTTTCCACTTCTTGTAGTCGGCTCGGTAATGATCCATGTACGCACTAAAGGTATGGTTTGCCTCCTTCCAGATTGTCTTAAAACTCTCACGGGCATAAGGTTGCAAGCCTCGAGTCCCATCAAAACTAAAATTGGCATGATCTTCGTACGAAACACCAAACCCTCAGATGGAAACCAACCGAACATCCATTGGATTGGATCATCGTTCAAATGGCTAAGAAGTCTTACCCAACCCTCTACACAATTTGGTTTATCAAAAGGTCTATTAGCCAAAATAGCTCCCGGAACATGTCCAAGAATGTGATTTTCTCCCGTCGGCTTTCCAAATGCAAGACCTCTGTCGACCTTTTGGAGATGTTCCATCAACCAAATTTGTAAAAGCAAGTTGCATCCCTCGAAATGTTTGTACCCACGCTTTAACGCCCGATAGATATACGCCACGACCATAGTGACTATGGTGTAGTATTTCAATGCCACCAAATAAAGCTCCGGTCACATGAATGAGACGGTGTGAATATCTCTTGTTGTTCCTTAGGGAATACCATTGTTCCCAAAAAGCATCTTAAGAGTCATATGAGAAAAATTCGTCTTGATAATCAGTGAAACTTTGTTGATATCCAAATATATGATACAAATACTCAAATGGTATCGTGGATCTTTGTAAACATTCTACACCTTTACCCTTTCTAAACCCGAGGCTTTCGACAAATTCTTTTGGTAGAGGTTCCTTTGGAATAATCATGCTACAATTTTGCCATTTTTTCTTCTTATGTAATAAAGCCGCATTTTCTATATAGCCTCCTATTTCTTCCAACAACGGAGTCATCTCAATGTCGCCGAATCTAAACACGGCTCTCTTCTCATCCCAAAACACAGTTGCCGCCTCGATGGCGTCTCTACACGGCTGGATTTCCATTAGAGACGGTAAATGCCCAAGTGCTCCACGTACTACCCTCTGTCCGTAGTCTCCCAAATCAACCCACCAGGCTTTTAGCTGAGGAGGGGTGCTCAAAACCATGCTAAATCTCGGGTAAATGTTGTGTTGACTCATGGCTACCTGCATTCACAAGCGATTAGTTCTACCTAAATGGCACATGGTCCACATAACACGCATGTTCATCCTTCAAACCAATGCATATAACATGATAATCGTCGCTCGGGGTCGTGAACCCACTCGGACATTTTGGGCGAGTTTAACTAATGGACTTAATACACCTTGGGTATTAAGCCTCCTAGGCTCGTGCATGCTCTTAACGAGGGTTTTGGTTTAGCTCTATCTTAGGCTGACTAGGAGCGGGTTTCCTATGACGCAAAGTTCCCCCGAGCGGACAACTTGGGAGTGGAAAGTCGTGGTAGATCGACTAAATCCACAAGATCGATCCAACTAAAGGGGTAATTTAGTAGTGCACGGCCGCGAACCGCGAAACCGCTTTAAGTGTGTGAATTGTGTGAGTTTTCCAGGAGTGGAGGAAGTATGAGCGGAATGCTAATTTAATAAAAGCAAAATATACATATTACATAGCAAAGACAAATAAAGTACAAAATAAAAACATTTAAGCATATAAGGCAAAATAAAGAAAAACAAACAAAACATCCAACAAATTATTAATTAACCTAAGTCTGTTGTGGTTTAGAACCTAATCCCCAGTGGAGTCGCCAAGCTGTTATACCCCCATTTAAACGAGCTAAATTAAGGTACAACATATTGGAGATTCCTATTTGCTTATTTTAAGGAGTCGCCACCTAATTGATTTTAAGGTGAATTAGGGCACCTATTTTATTAGTTAAGGTAACACCTAACTATACTTCCGTTAATGGTCTGCTTAAATCAGCGTGATTCTAGATAAGGGTTCTATATTATCCTAAAGGGAAGGGGTTAGACATCCTTTAGAATCCGTTAACTACGGTTATCCGACCAAACTTAGGTTAACTAATTAAGATTAAATATAGTGCTTAAAGTTATAAGAAAATAGCTTGTACAGTTTACTAAGATTTTAAAGGAAATATAATATTAGTCTAATTTTATAAATGTGGTTAAAACCTTGGATGAAAATAGCAATGTTATCTCCAACTAAGGATAATTTGCGTAAAAATGCCTTAGATGATATTCTAAAATAAAACCCTCCAATATTGCTAAGCCTTTAAAATATAATAACGCTATCTAAAGTGAAGACTTATAGAAAATATGATAATTTGCATAAAAGAAGATTTTAAAATACTATTTGAAGTAGAACTCATGAATGTTGCTAAGGTTTTGAAGAAAGAACATGATAGTGCCATTTAAGAAATGCTTGCAAATATTATTAATGCTCAAATGGAAATACAATAATATTATTTGAAATAAGATTTGTAGTAGATATAACAATTTGCGTAAAAAGCAAACTTTAAATACCATTGAAATAAATTTAAAAAAAACATAATGATTGGCATATAGGTAATAGGTTTAAATAAATTCAACTTTGACTAAATGGTATTAATAAGATAGATGCAAACTAAATCTAATTTTTTTTTTTTTTAAATAAGGACGTGAATTTCTTTCTCTTTATTACTTTTATTTAACTATATTCGGCTAAAATATGTATAATCGGATTTATCCTAAATGTCATAAAGTATACTTGAATTAGTATTTGCATATTAGGGATGTTTTGAAATTTAGGATAGTAGAATGAAACACAATTCTTTTGATTTAAAAAAAATATGTATTCATGCCATTTTGAAAACCAATGGTTCTAAGAAGATAAATGCTACGGGTAAAACAAAAAAAAACAAAAAAACAAAAATGAAACCCCCGGAATTAATTATCAGTTTGCCTTAAATTAACTACCCGTTACTAAACTAAAACCCACTAACTTCATTAAGGTTCATCTAAATTAACACACAAAGTACTAGTCATGCAATACAAGTTAGATGCATAAAAAGAGTAAAAGGAGGAATAAATAGGTAAAATATGTTCTTCTCGGGATCCATGCGTTCCATATGCTAAAGCCCGAAAATTTTAACGTGGCTCCATTGGGCTTCTAACAGAAAATTACTCGATAATATTATGTTGGGCTTTAGCCCAACATCGAATGCGGGAGGAAACGAGTCGCTCGGACTAACACGCGGTGGTCATACATAAAATGAAAAGGAAAAGGATTAGTATCTAATAAATGAAAAGTCAAATATATAAAATGTAAACTTAAGACAATTTGATAGATTATGTATATATATTGTATATTCAAGTATACCTCATGTATATACATTCATAGGGATATATAGAAGGTTAATATTGGAAAGCTTTCGCCCCCGTCTTCCCGATGTTGCACAAGTTCCAAGGGATTTCATGAATCCCAGGCATGGCTAACACCGGGGAGGATTTAAGCTTGATCCATAATGACCAATCTAACCTCCTTATCAACGTATTAATTAAGATATACGGATCATATACAATATATACACAATCGCATAACACACTTGCAACAGACTGCCACATAAGAAAATAAAAGAGTGTAGAAAATGAGGCAGCAATCAATTTCTGGGGGCAAAAATTACAAACATTTTAAGATGCCCTAAGGTTGAACTGATCCGCACAAAACTTAAGCATGTAAACATGATTGATCTATTTATTTATATTGCACATACAACCAGCCGCGTAATCAAACAAGAACACATAAATAAGGCATGCCACTAACTTGACTCTGTATAGAGAAAACAATACTGCCTAGACCAGAACCCGAAACAGACCAACCATATTGTGAATCAAACTAATTTCCTGACATGTGAAATTTATGCTCAAGCTATTAGACATCATTCGGCCGTTTAGGCATAAAACAGACGGGACTGAGCTAACATGTACTTAAAACCAAAATCAAAATCAACCATATACCGAACCCATAATAAACACACTTGACTCCATTAAATTTCATAGACTATAAATCCAATCTATATAATTTGCAACCGACATTTTAAGCTAGTGCAAACTGATCAGCGACTCCCACAGTATTGTTCAGACAAAATATGGATCCTAATTGCAACAAGTTAAGGATGGGCTGTAATAACCTAGGCACATCAGACCAAAATAGATATAAACCGAATCATATACACAGAACATCATGGACTGAGGCAATACATTTTAAGGCTAGTCTAAACTCTTATCAAGGGCACTAGCCATGAACCACCTAGATAGTATGCAAATAAGTTACACGAATAACACTAAGCCAAAGATAAAATGGACACGAACACTGGGAACCTTGATATAAAACAGAAATTGAGACAGAAACCAGCACATTTCATCTTACTAGGAAACACCTTTGCAAAACTGATCTTAACTAGCCACATGATGGCTCAAAACCCCCTTAAAATATCATTAATCCAACCTATGTAGATTACCAGTAACATATAAACCATTAATGACTATTAGACATGCATCACACTCTGTATTAATGAATCTTATAGCACAGATTGAGCTATGCAGGAGAGATACTATCTAAACATGGTGCAAGAACTACTGATATCACATTCTTAGCATAATAGGGGTGGATTCATTAAGAAAATAGTAGAGAGGTGCGGCTAAACAAGACTTTAAACTAATCAACATGCTGAACAGGAGCTAAAACAGGCATAATACTAATTAAACTAATTATTTGGCATACTTGATAAAAAAAACCTAAACTGATAATAACATATAACAGGAGTTCAAATGCTTTTTAAACATGAGTAAACTTAACAATTAAGAAGACATAACCAAACAAGACTAACACTTAACACATATCATAACCAATCAACTTGAATGCCGATAAGCAACAAAGACTACAATATACTAAAGGAGGGAAATATGCTGACCTTCTTCGGGTGCAGCGAAGTGGGTGCCGGGTTTCGACGTCCACTCGAACACTACAAACTCGGATCTCGGATTTATTCGGACCCGAAACAGTTGCGGGAATCAAAGAGAAACATAATAATTTCTATTTCAAATGAATCATCAATGCAGTATTGAAACTGATGAAGACTTAGCAATTCAGGGGAAAATTTTTAAATGACCAAAAGAATTTCGAAAATCTTCCGAGAATCTCCCTTCTTTTTTTTTTTGTAAAACTGTAACTATATCTTTCTTTTTTCAGGATCAGACCCCCCGTCCACAAAAAAAACCCTCTCTATTTATAATCAGGAACTAGGGTTTTCAAGGTCCAAATTTTGGGCGGGCTTTTTCGAATCGAACGTTAGAATACAGTCCTTGATCAGAGAACCCGGATGAAGAAGACAACAACAATTAAAATTTTTGTACTCGAAAATGACAGGCATCTGATAAAGAAACAATTTTTTACCTCACAAATCGACGAAACCCATTAAATGGTTTCAGATTGAAGCAGAGGAGAAAGGAAAAGAAAACAAAAATCAACATTTCGACCGTTGACCTCCTGGACCGAACATTGAATTCCTTTCCTAAGGTGGCCATGCACGATCTGTAGAATTGAAAGAAGTTCTGTGAAGTGGTATATGCGTCGAATGGGAAGATGACGAATCTGCCCGGGTTTGCCAACAGACGAGTTTGCACGGAAAGGGAAGGGAAATTCTTGTCCATGGCTAAAGCAAAGTAGGTTTTTGCCGAAAGTGGAGAGGAGGAAGCAGACGAGGGTGCGGCGGCGTATTTTGGAATTAGGTTTTCAAGCTTTTCTTTTGTTTTTGGGGAAATGAAGAATGTAAAGTGGGCTGAAAGTGGTAAAGAAGTCGATCGGTAAAAAAATGAAATAATTTCGTGGCTTCAATTCTATGTGTAGAATAATAATAATACCATGTAGGGAATATATGTACATATGACTAATAATACTTTAACCATTAGAATTAATGAGGTGTAATTTGATAAAATATAAGTAAGTAATAAATGAGGTTTGAAAGTAAGTAAACGCTATTGTCCAATTGTATAAAGTAAATGCGATGCATTTTACACAAGACGGTAAAAGAAAATGTTAAAAGAGATTATCACGATTATAATATTAGGTGCTTGCAGTATGATGAAAAATAATAGCAAAAAAAATAATAATATGAAGACGACGATTATAAATATTAATACTTATAATATTAAGTGCTCGCAGCATAATGATAACTATGATAATGATAATAAATATAATATTGATAATAATAAAAATAATTATAATAGCAATAATAATAATAATAATAATAATAATAATAATAATAATAATAATAATAATAATAATAATAATAATAATAATAATAATAATAATAGTGATAATAGTGGTAGTAGTAACGGTAATAAAAATAAAAGATAATAACAGTAGTGACTGCACAGGATAATAAAATGCCAGTATTAATAAAAGTTAATAATTATAGTAAAATACAAATAATTATTTTTTTAAATTGCCAAAAATATTATGAGCATAAATAAATATTTTGGGGATGACGGGACAAAATTGGGTGTCAACAGAAAGAACAGAAAATTCTTCAACAACAGGTCGTCTCGACCCGTTCCTTCATCAGCCAGTGCTTTAGCTCCTAAATTCAGAGAGGATAAAAGAGGAAGCTTTCGAGCGTCAGGCTCACAATCTAAAGGAAATTCGAGCAGTCATGGCTTCCACCCAGTTTGTAATACTTATGGGAAGAGACATTCAGGGACATGTCGTTCTGGCATGGATGGTTGCTTTGGATATGGCCAGTCAAGTCACTATTTGAGAGATTGTCCATT
>NC_081346.1:44987072-44997208 GCF_029784015.1 Lycium ferocissimum
ATATGGACCCCGTGACTTTATTGATAGTACGCAGAGGACTTTGAGGGTTATGTACACTGATGAGGTCGAGTTAGTGGAGTTGGCTTCTTATAGGCTCCGTGATGCGGTAGTACAGTGGTATCAGACATGGGAGCTATCTAGGGGAGAGAAAGCCCCTCCAGCCGTTTGGCGAGAATTTTCAGCTGCCTTTATCCGTCATTATTTGCCACCAGAGGTTTGATGAGCCCGAGCACACAGGTTCTTGCACATTCAGCAGGACAGTATGAGTGTTCAGGAGTACAATGTATATTTTGATTCATTGGCTAGATATTTCCCAGCTATGGTGGCTAAGATGGAGGATCGAGTTCATCGTTTCGTGGCTGGTCTAGGGCCACATTTGTTTGATGAGTGCACAACAGCTACGTTATAGTCGGGTATGGATATTTCCCGTATACAGGCATATGCACAGAACTTGGAAGATCGTAAGCGTCAGCGAAGGACAGAGCGTGAGCGTGACCGGGGCTATGGTAAGAGGGTTAGGTCTTTAGATATTGCTTGTTAGTTCAGAGAGGGACAAAGACAGCAGTATTCTTGGTATCTATTTCATCCAACAGGGAGTGCACTTTTGAGGTTTTTGAGCTAGAGATTTGATCGGTCTTCTTATTCCGGAGCAAGTCAGAGTTCCAGAGCTTCGGGTTCTCAGCACAGACCGGAGTTAGGTCAGGTGAGGCCACCTTTTCCACGGTGTACCCAATGTGGTAGATTACACTCTGGATAGTGCCGATTGGGATCAGATGCTTATTATGCTTGTAGCCAGCCAAGCTATGTGATGAAGGAGTGTCCGTCGAGAGGTAGAGTAGGTATTGTTCAGCTTATAGGGTCCGTAGCTGGTTCTTCTTTATCTGTACACCCTCTAAGGCACGATTCTCAAGCACCAGTAGAACGCGGTAGAGGAAGGGGTAGAGCATCTGGTTCGAGCGGTCCTCAGAATCGTATCTATGCATTAGCTAGTAGACAGGATCGTGAGTCGTCTCCTGATGTTGTCACAGGTATATTGTCGATCTCCTCCTATGATGTCGGTCTTCTCCTATGATGTATATGCACTGATTGACCCAGGTTCCACCTTATCATATGTTACTTCATTTATTGCTGGCAAGTTTGGGATAGAGCCTGAATCGATTTGTTACATCTCGATAATTTTCGTGTCGTTCGCGTCGTAAGTAAGCTAACGCAAGGTCAGAGAGGTTATGGAATCCTTATAAGGTTAAGAAATACTTTTAATAAGTGTTAAGCAAGTATCTAAAGGTTCTGGGATCAAGCGAATCGAAGAAATTAAGTTTGTCGAAATTTTGAGAAAACTCGGCAGGATTTTGGATAGAAATTTTGGTCCAACTTGAGAGAGGTATATCTCCTAGAATATGAGGAGTTACGGAAACCATAACCTATGTAAATTGAAGTTCAGGAAGTCTCCTTTCCAATACAACTGACAGATTGCAAATATGTGATACAAGGCCAATTATACGGCCCGTATAATATTATACTATCGAGTTATATGAACTGTATTTTATACGACCAACTTATCCGAACCATATAATATTATACGGACCATATAAGTCAATGTCGGTGAAAATTTCCAGAATTTAAGTATGATTACCCCTCTTCATGTCCATCATTTTAAACACACTCCCAAGTCTTAGAGAGATCTAAAAACCTCTCCAAAACATATTCAAACATATTTCCAAGCCTAAATCAAAGATCAAAGTGAAGATTAAAGTGGTTAGGGTTTCCAAGTATGGTCTACCCTTGTCTCCTCTTCTTGAAGATGTTTGGGTGAGTATTTTTAAGGTGGAGTAACAATGGAATTGAAGTGTTCTTAAATTTTGAGGTAAGATTTCATCTTAGTTTCATGTTTATGAGTTTGTTGGGTAATTATGTAAGGATTTGAGGAGAAGAAAATTGGAGAAAAAGTTCAAATATGCATTTGATGATATTTTGAGTCGTAAATTAACTTGAGCTATAATTATTAGCATGTTTTGAGCATAATCTTGTTATGAGGGATAATAATGATGTTAAGGAATTGTCATATACAAGTGTATAAGGGGTTGTATGAAGTTGTTGTTATGGATTGATTATGAAAAGGAGTTTTTGGAATGAATTGAGTATAATTTGAATGTAATCTTTTGATTATGGAATTACTGATGTTTTATTGTGGTTTTCGGAGTTGTTTTGAAGATTGGAGGAAGTAGATGATATAGGGGAAGTGCTGCTCGAATTCTCGTAATCGAATTATCCTTCGATATACAACTCATCTAAGTTGATGTATGAACATAATAGAGATATGATTAAGGATATATATTTTCAATATAGGTTCGGATAAAGGGCAAGCATCGGAATAAAGGATCTTTTTGAGTGGTGGCTTGACGA
Source organism: Lycium ferocissimum (assembly GCF_029784015.1). NCBI lineage: Eukaryota > Viridiplantae > Streptophyta > Magnoliopsida > Solanales > Solanaceae > Lycium > Lycium ferocissimum. Next base: position 44,989,476 of record NC_081346.1, read on the forward strand.
ATAAGGTATGTAAGGTGTTCGTTTCCCTCTTTCTTTGGCACAAATCCAACTAGAACATGAACATAAGCGTTCCATAACAAATTCACTCCATTCTTATACTATGTATTTCAATCTTAGTGCATTAACTATTTTATTGATTCTTGAAATATTACATGTTTATCATCATTAAGTTATTTCTTTGGATTAGATACGAATTCCATAATTTATTCGGAGGTTACCGACCTTATGTCACTCCGAAAAGGCCCAATGTCAGTTTATTGACTCCTCATGCATTGTATATATATGTATTGCACTATTTTACTACACCGCGCCGCACTATAGTCGGCCGGGCAGGCACGTAGATGTGCACACCACTGCAGTGGGCAGGTTATGATGTTACCCCGGACGCGGGATGATGACGATATGATGATAACATTGAGCCTTAATAGCCGGGAAGGATACTATATATATAACACCGAGCCTAAATGGCCGGGCAGAATACTATATATATATGTATGTATAAAAATGATTTTTATCATGCATTGCATCTCGTACAATTTCCAGATGTCCAGGTTTCTCTTATCCTCATTTATGCTATATTATGTCTTACTTATGTCATTACTTCCCTGACTTACATACTTTACATACTTAGTACTTTTATCCGTATCTTGACACGTCCACAGTACGGAGATGCTGCATTTCGTGCTTTGTGTCCCAACATATGCGGAGGAACTCTTCAGTAGGATTGACAACTCAGCGACGTCAGCAAGTGCCATTCCTCCAGACTTGCTTATTTTGGTATATGCTATATTCACATGCTATGCATATGTTACTTTTGGATATGACAGGTCCATGTCTCGTCCGGTATGTCATGTATATGTACTCTTAGAGGCTCATAGACACAGTGGGGGTATATAGATGTTATGTATGGCCTTGTTGGCCTTGTTTTGAGTTTTGATATTCTCTTGATAGCCTTGCTGGCTTTATGACATTCATGATGATGTAGCAGCCTTGTCGGCTCGCTTATGTGTGTGTATATATATATATATGTTGGATTATTGCATACTTCTGTATTTGGCCCTTTTCTGCGTGCAGGTGTCCTTCGAGTTATACTATATGATATTTATTGTATATGTTACACCGGGTGGTATCAGACCTACGGGCCGGTGTCCGTCATGCCCCTCGGTGGGGTGTAACAAACTTGGTATCAGAGCAGTTCGTCCTAGGGTGTGTCTATGAGCCGTGTCTAGTAAAGTCTTGTTTATGGGTATAAAGCGCGCCATGCTTATAAACAGGAGGCTACAGGACATTTAGGAATACTTCCTTTCTTCATGATCTAGATCGTGCGATAGAGCCAAGAATGTAAGAAAATTCGTTCCTGATCTAATTGTTCCGTTTGGCAGTATTGTGGATGGAGAGAAAAGTTTTGGCTATTAAGAGCGTGGGGAAGGCACCAAGGGTTGATATTTGACCAGTGCCAACCACCGACGCAGGTCGAGAGGTTGCAGAAGAGAGAAGGGATAAAAGTTATACAATAGAAACAGATCCCTCAAAAATTATCATCGAGACGGACCCCTCGGAGATTAGCATAGAGACAGACCCTTATGAAATTATGACCTCTATTGAGGAGGATCCATCTGAGGGCTCCTATGAGACACATGTCCGAGCAGTCTCTGATACGACCCCACCACAGGAGTTAGTATCACATTCAGGCCCTGTTGAGCAACATGTCAGGGGAGCATAGCAGGAGTTTACATGCTCGGTTTCCCCCATAGTACAACACTATATTAGGGCCACTACGAATGTTAGCGTGACAAAAGAGGATAGTTCTCAATCCTGGGCGTCTGTTAATCAAGGATCACCAGTATATGTTATGGGGTACGTACAGGATGGAGAGGATAGTCAGGATACGAGGAGGAGAGTAGTTGATGAGAATAGGAGGATTCCGCCGCGCAAGCGTACGATGAAGCTCGCACATTCGGGATCGCGCATCGCCTACGCTTATACTAAATCATTCTATTGAAATTATTTATATTATATGCATGCGTGTATATTTGGATCTAGAAGGCTAATGTTATTTGTTAGATGAAAAGTCTAGGACTTTAAGGTTGAAAAGAGAGACCGAGGCAATGATAGCGAAGTTTCGATACCGTCCAACCAGCAAATAAGATGCGGAATGCTACTAACCAAGGCAACATGATGTGTTGTTTCACCCTTTCCCTTATTTTGATAATGCCGGATCTAGGGACTCGAATTTACTTTATGCCTAATTAGCCGGACAAAGAGGAAGTTAGAAGTAATGCCTAGTTACCTGGGGTAAGAAGTAAAAACGCATATGCCTTGCTAAACACTTGAGAGATATAGGAACCCCATAGTGTGAAATATGTACCCACATGAGCGATATATGTCCAACAAACAAAAATGCGCCCAATAGACCACAAGAAGGTAAGAACAATATGAAAAGAGTAGGAAACCATAGAGCGAAAAGGAAGAGGATATATAGGTGTACGCGACGGGATAGCAATAAAAAGGGGAATGGGAAAGAAACAAGAATTTGACAATGGTGTACCTAAGGAGCAAAGGCCATAAAGGTAAGGATAGCCAGAAAGATGTTGATTTAAGGAGATTAGCACCAATAAGCAAGGTGAAGGGATCGCAAGGTAAATAGTACACTAAAAATGCTTAGTTATGAACAAAGAGTCGCAAAGGTGTTAAAGGAAGGCAAGAGATCTCATGGTATAGGCTTGGCCTTAAATTAACCAGTAGGAGAAACAAGTAACTCTATAATGGAAGACTTCAAAACTGCTAATACAAGGGATACTATGCGGTGAGATCATAAAAAGAGGAAGTTATGTGAGCTATTCCAAAAACAGCAGATGAGTCATATGAAGACAAAATCTTAACTTTATCATTGAAGGAAGTATGAGCTAGAATGTAGGAAGCTGAAATAACACATGGATCCTAAATGCATAGGTATTAGACTTAATTGGTAGGAATGGTGGTGAGATGATAAGTTAGCCCTTTATAGATGGAATGACGCGAAAAAGGAACCTAGTGAATTAAATCACTATAAAGAAAAGAGGCAATGGTGACACCAACTCGTGTACACGAGATGCGAGTCGGAATATGCCAGGGGATTACATAGTCTCAAATAAAAGGAAGCAGGCAGACCCGAATCGCTGAGGCAAGCTGTGTACCCGTATTGCGAATGGTAATTGATACCCATAGTTCTGAGTCCAAGCAGAGGTATTCCGCGGATAATGCATAAAGTGTGGAAGCACAAAATGAGGACATACAGTGAAGGTGACAGTATTAGTAGTCAAATAATATGGAATAGAGTCCTCAGATAAAGGATGCAGTAATAGGAGACCATAAGTCAGGCTTGAAAAACGAATCCTGAAGACAGTTATAAAGAGTCAAACACCAGAAGGAAGGAAGAGCATGTTACGGCAAGGAGCCTAGGTGTCACGACCTGACCGGTGGGCCATGACGGGCACCCGATGCTAGCCCACCCGGGCACCTCCTATCATATATCCACATTCACATCTAGGTGGACCACATGGCTTACTCATAATTTACATACCTCAATAGTACTAATCTCGTTGGGCAACAACACATTTATATCATCATCAATAACGATGCCCATATCCATATAATCAAAATGATATACAAAATATGAGCCGACAAGGCTACAAGACATCTAACCATACACAACCGTCTATGAGCCTCTAACAAGAGTATGTAACATCATATAGGTGGGACAGGACCCCGCTATGCCCATATGTATGTAAACAAAAGAATAATACCCAAAAGGCGCGTAGCTCTATTTGAAATGGAGCTCCTCTATGTAGTCTCTGAAAAGAAATCTATGGATCAAGCCTGTCTCTCTGTCCACCTGCGGGCATGACGCAGCATCCACAAATAAAAAGACGTTAGTATGAATAATGTACTGAGTATGTAAAGCATAATCAACATCATAGCAGAAGCATAAGACACAACATTAGAAATAGTACGAGATATAGCATAAGATGAGAGAATTAGGAGGTAATAGTGTCATTTGTACCTCTAGTGGCCTTCATCATAACTACTTACTTGTCTTCCATAGGGACCTTCCATTTCTAATGCTTACTCATGTACATACATACATATACATATTCATATTCGTACTTATATCATACTCGTATCCACATCATACCCGACCATGAAGGTTCGGTGTTTCACATACCTGGCCATAACAAGGCTCGGTGATTATACATACCTGGCCCTACCAAGGCTCAGTGTTATCCATACCCAACTGCAGTGGTGTGCGCGCGATAGGTATCATACCCGGCCATATAAGCTCGATGTTACATAATAGTCATACATACTTAGACACGTATACATAAGAGCCCATAAGTATCATCGACATCATTACCATCATTATTTTCGTTATGTCTATCCTTGGAGGGTCAACTATCATATAAGGGATGCAATGGAATCATGAAAGTATCGAGGATCATGAGCTTTAGTGACTTTAGAGATAAAACCATTTGGAGGACATTATGGAACTCATGAAAGGGGTATATAGCAAAGGAACCATGCCTTAATGAAAGAAGGGTTAGCCTTACATACCTCCTTGTCTTCTTAGCTATTTAACGTTCACCGTCGAAGCTCGAATAATCTACATTTGGAAGGATTCATACCATAGTTAAGCCTTAATGATACTCTTAAACCTAAACTAGAATAATTCATGATTTAACGAAAACTGGGCAGCATTTCCCCTATTCCATCGACTTCCACTATACTACAATAAAACTCCCAAACATCTACAGTAACATCCACAATATCACAATCAAGCAATCACATTACATTAAGCCTTCAATATTCACTCTCATATTCAACTCATACTAGCAACTTCATACCAACTTTTGCACATTTTCATACAACGCTTCCTCATCACCATTATTACCTTCCATAACAAGATTATATCCATATCATACTAAGAATCATGACTCAAGTTATCTTACTACTCACAACACCATAAAAGCTACATTTAGACAACATTCTCTACTTCCTTCTTCTACCCAATTTTTGCTACAACCAAGCATTCCCAATAATAATAAGCATGGAAACTAACCTTTTTATCCTATAGGAACAAGCTTTAGAGCAGCTATCAACTTGTACAAAAGCCCTAGCTACAAGGTCCAAGTATTCTTGAAATCTACCAACCCTAGGAAGCCTTCTAACACATGAACACTTGATTCTTGCTATTTGATCTTTGTAATCTCTTGGGTTTGAGTGAAATATGTTGGGGAGAGGGTTTTGGAGCTTTGGAGAGCTTGGAAGAAATGTGGGAAATGAAAATAAAGTGGGGGTCAGCCTTATCTATAAAAAGAAAATCTGACCCGGCCCGATTATACGGCCAATTATACGGGCCATATAATTGATACGGTCCGTATAATTAGATTGTACAATCTTCCCAGGTTACACCTTACTCTGGAACAAATCTACGGACCATTATACGGGCCGTATAATTTATATGGTCCGTACAAATGGCTGTACAATTGGGAATTTTCCGAATTCCATTCTCGTTGACTCGTTTGACTTCCAATCCTCGTGGAACCGTCGTGGCACTTATATAACACTTCATTAACCATATAATAGGCCCTATAGCAGCCCCTCAAGCTAATCCCAAATATATATTAGCTCAATTATAGCGGAAACCTTCCGAACACGACTTACGCTTCACTTCCTTCAACAAACTAAACTTCACATATTCGTATGACTCGAAATCTTATAGTATGCACCTTAAGCTATATAATACTTCCCTTAATCTCATAAGGATTTCATAATCATCCTAAGCTCACACTAGCCTATCCACAAGGCAACACATCCGGAATTTTTGAGGTGTAACACTGGGTATGGATAAAGAGACGAATAAAGAGTTTATAATAAGAATTTCTACCTTAGAATTAAGTATTAGCCAAGGAAGGCAAGGAATAAGGTAATATTGAGAGGACAAGGAGAATCCGTTACAAAAAGTGATACCTAACCTAGTTGTTTCTAAGAAGATAAGGCTGATATCCAGAATCTAATCTGGAAAGGCAAAACAAATGCCAAGACATAAATGAAAGTGCAATAATTTTGTCAAGACCTAACCTCAAATAAGGCGGAAAGTCATGAATTCAGGAACATATATCTACGGGTAGCCAATATGTAATAGGTTATATGTAGGTATTTGAACTATATTATAATACATTGGATTCTACTAATGAACCCCCCCCCCCATTCGAGGACATTAGATGTTATACCTTATACTAGAAATTACATTGTGTCACTATTCGAGTGATTTGTCCGTTTTAAGTCAGCTGGAGTAAGTTTGAGGAAAAGATCTTCCCTTGAGGATTATAAGTAAAGTTGATCCAGGAGCAACTGAAGACAGCTTAAGTCGTCAGAAATCCTATTTAGAAATACGACGACGAGACGTAGAATTTTCCAGTTGGCGATGGAGTATTCTTGAAAAATGAAAATATTGTCTATGAAGGGTGTTATGAGATTCGGTAAGAAGGAAAAACTCAGTCCGAGATTCATTGGATCTTATAAGATCCTTCGAAAAGTCGGTTAAGCAGTTTACGAACTGGGATTTCCGACAGAATTAAAAGTAGTTCATCCCATCTTTCATATGTCTATGTCAAGGAAACGCGTTGGAGATACTCCAAGAATTGCACCATTAAATGACATGCAAGTCACAGATAGCCTAACTTATGAAGAAGAGCCAATTCCCATCCTTGGTGGGCAAGGCCGCAGACTCAAGAACTAAAGGTATGACTTTCATAAAGGTGCTGTGAAAAAGCAAGGGTAAGGAAGTGATGATATGGGAAGCCAAAAATGAATGAAGTCCAAATAGTCTCACTCGTTCCCTACTAAAGGTATCTAATTGTCAAACATCCCTTAATTTCCGTTAATAAAGTTAACTTATACGCGTAGGCCAAAGGCCAAATCTAACCATTATTCTATTAATGAGACATCGATATGATTAGATGGAAGTTGTATATCTGGGAGTTGTATATTATTTTCTTTCAAGGTATGAAGTTGAAAAAGGTAGGTATGTGGTCAGATGTGATCCTTAGTGTAAATATGCCAATGATTTACAAGCAGAAAGAGGTGAGACAGGAATTATGGAAACGGAAAGATGTATTGGTTATAAAAATAATGATGCGTAAAATCTTAAAAGGGGATATGCTTAGTTAGAAAAGGTAAAAGAGCAATAGATGTCGCTCAATGAGATAGATGTTGATGGGGGCCTCCTTATTAAATAGAGTATATTGGCAAGGGTGCATACAGAGAAATGAGATTCATGTATCCGCATTTATTTTCACTTCCGGAGGTAAGACATCATAGCTGTAAGATATGCATATGTTGCTAGTTACTGTCATTGGTTGTGTGAGGAAATTGTTGTTACTGATTGTTATAGCCCTATGTGGCATTATGCCATTGGTTTGTTGTGTGATAGGTTGGTACTACTACATTTACAGAGAAAGCTCTGTTGAAATTTCCATAAGATCGCTGAGAATTTAACATTCGAGTATGAATGCTTTCAAAGGGGGGGGGGGGGAGGGGGGAGAATGTTACATCTCGATAATTTTCGTGTCGTAAGTAAGCTAACGCAAGCTCGGAGAGGTTATGGAACCCTTATAAGGTTAAGAGATACTTTTAATAAGTGTTAAGCAAGTATCTAATGGTTTTGGGATCAAGCAAATCGAAGAAATTAAGTT
>NC_081346.1:44997308-45020987 GCF_029784015.1 Lycium ferocissimum
CGAAAAAGAAATCCCCACCAAAACCTTCTTATCCCACGGATCGATGGTACAGGCTAGATTTCACTTGCGCCAACCATTCTAAGCAAGTTGGCCATGCCACCGAATATTACATAAACCTAAGGCACAAATTATAGGATATGATTGACAATCATGAGCTTATCCTGGAACAAAGACCTTCGAATGCGGACACAAATCCTCTCCCAAAGCATTGATGAAACCAAATTCACATGATAGAAAGAGGTGATGAATGGGAAGAGAGCCCAAAGGATAATTCATCCAGATATTGAAGGTTTAGAAAGCATCGTTGCCTCGTTGTCTTCACAGGAGTGAGAAAAAGTGTTAAGCCCTTCGACAAAGAAGTCTGAGACATCTGTTGTAGCCAAAAAAGAGCCTTTCGTGCTCAAATATCCCTCAACAGTCGCTCGAATTCTATCACGACCCGAACTACGGCCGCGACGAGTATCCAGGGCTACCACCGAACACCATTCATTCCTTGCTATATGCTCATAATCATAGAAATATATCATCATCTGAACATAATTACTTTTATAAACATAAGCCCTTCGGCTATCAAAATGGTATACATACATACACATACATATACATGGAGACCGTGGGACCATACTACCCACACATACGTATCTACGAGCCTCTACTAGAGTACTAGACATATGGACGGACAGACCCCATCATGCCCAATCACGAGTATATACATATATGTACCAAAATAATAATCAATGGCACCTCCCATAATGAAGTGCTCACACGCGCCTTCTAGCCCCTATAAATCAAAGACCGCCTCTCGGCTTACCTGGCATGAACACAGCGTTCAAAGAAAAGGACGCGCACGAACATTGTACCGAGTATGTAAGCAAGTGAAAATGAAAAGCATAATAAGCATATCATAAGTCATGGGATGGAGATGCAACCTGTGTACTCATATAATCATAGATACATTTTATCATACATAAGCATGTCATATACATTACCATAGTGTATGCCTTATCATATCACATATACATCATCATGCCATACATGCGTCGTCATATCAATCATACATCATCATGTCATACATGCGTCGTCATATCAATCATACATCATCATGTTGTTAACCCGCGTCCGGGTAACCATCATATGCCGCCCACTAGTGGTGTCATGCCCGGCCCTCTGGCTCGGTAGAATCATAGCAGCCCGCCTTAGCGGTGACATGCCCAGCCATCTAGGCACGGTAGAATCATAGCAGCCTGCCTTAGCGGTGACATGCCCGGCCATCTAGGCACGGTAGAATCGTATCATCATTCATAGCATGCATCTATTATCGTACATCATATATCATCGTAGTCATCGCTATCATTCATTTCATAAGCACATCATCATACATATATCATCAATTCATACATTAGAACTTGGAAACAAGCATAGTTATGTCGGGGTGACGTAAGGTCATGAACCCCCGATATCATTATGAGCATTCGTAACTATCCTGCCTCACCTTGAAGGAACAAACATAAGGTGAGTGTATGTAATGATTGACATCAATAGATTTCATATAACTTCATTAGCTTAGTTGGAACATTACATCATAGGCTATAGCATCTCTAGATTTAAGCTCATCGTTATCATTGTCGTAATCGTAGCATATCTCTTATCTCGTATGGCTATCCGTGCATAATGGCTCGCAGCCTTCTTGAAGATAGGACATTCGTAATGAAAAGAGGAAATTCATACGCCATATGGACTCATGCCTTAGAAGGAAGGGATTAGCCTCACATACCTTTGTCGTTTAGCTATTCTATCGCTTGCTCGTTCTCCTTTAATGCACTTGTTTATACCTTCAAGAGAATTCGTATCTGTCATGACCCAACTCCGTAGGCCGCGACTCGTACCATAGCTGGGCACTTACACGTACCTTATCCTAAATTAGCAAAGTATTAAAAGTAAACGGAAGCAATAATTTAATCAGGTCGACAGACATAGCGCACGAAGGCCGATAAGGCCGTTACAACATATAGATAAGTTATAATCGTACGCAAAACTCACGAACATATACAACCCACACCACATGTCTACGACCCTACAACAAAACGTAATCATATGACGGGACGTGGCCCCGTCGTACCCGTAATAAATATGTACAAATGTAACGAGAAAAGTCTATACCAAAATATGGGCTCCCGGACAAAAGGAGCACTGTGCAAACCTGAGCAAATAACCTAGCGACGAATCAACAACTCGTACGTCCGTACTCGCGTGGCACGAAACGCGACCCGAAGAAAAGCGGGGTCGGGGACGAAAATGTGCGAATATGTAAAGGTAGACCGTAATAAGTAAAACTAAAATCAGAAGGAATGTGCAGAAGGCAAACGAGGTGCATAGGTAATCAAAAATGCGTATCGTAAATCATAAGTAATGCATGCGTAAAACATATGCAAAGCCGGCCCGCTGCTGGGCTCGGTGAACAGAACGAGAGGCGCTCCTTCGTCCCGCGCCAAAACACATCATACTTCGTAGCGGGAATATCTCCGAAACAGATCGTAACATACCAGGTGGCCACATCGAACATAATCACCGATATCAAAGATAAGCGTACATGGCACATCATACACCACAACCCATGTACGTATATACCACACCCTCACACCGGGCGCGGCGAACAATGCAGAAATACGCGAGAACATATCCGGCCGGGCTCGGGTGGGAAACGTTGAGGCATCCACGAGTGGAGTAGTGAGAAACTAAATGCAATAAAATACCATAAAAATTTCCAGAGACTCAATGAGGCATACCGAATAACGAATCAAATCAACGAAATCGGACTGAGTCATAGTACGTACCTTTCGACATCACGGTAGATTATGTCAAACAACTTTCAAAGTCGAAGTACATATCAAAACGTTTCATAGGACGTAATGGAATATCTAAAATGATTTTTATTTAGTAGCTAAAAACACTCCTTAACAACCACTCGAAGACAGATCGTCGTTACAAAAGAGTAAAATCAGAAATAGTGGACTCACCTCGGTCAAATGAGGTGGCGAACATAAAACATGCATATCGAACCTCATAATATCATTAATAAACGTTTTAGAGTAGTCGGATTGAATTTGGACAAGTTTTATACGTCTGAGACCATCCTAGTCATTCATGATCTAATCGGGTTCAATTCATCAAGGAAAAGGGGAAAATTCGAACGCATTCCGTGAAGTAGGAATACCGAGGATCAAAGTCGAGCCTAACACCCTAAGACGTGCCAAGAGAAGAAAGAGGCAGACTTTACATACCTTTTGCGCCTTTTACGCTCTCCAAAACTCCGGTCCCGTTTCGTCAAAAATCTGCAAATGGTCACTTTTACCAGTTACTATTCATGCGAGTTGACATTCCCAATCTTTGATTTCTATTTGGCTACCGAAATTTCGGCAGCACTTCCCCTATAAATACACCACCCCGAGAATTAAACTCGGCCAATTACATCAACACAATGCCAACCAAACATTCTAACAACATTACCATTCAATTCAAAATATATCATAATGCCAATAACTCTTATCCAAATATTTCAACAACATTCCAAATGTTCAATTCAACTTCATATATTCAAACTAACACCAATACTTACATGTTCAAGTAGCAATCCGCGGCCATGCAAATACGATTTAAGAACGTTCCAAAGGATCCATACAACATTCAAAACAACTCAACAATAAGTCACCTTACCCAAAATCCATCAACTACACTAGGGATCTCAACAACACATTTTCTCCTTCCGAATTCATAAACTACATCAACAAACCATACCTTAACATCATTATTCATACAAATTCAAGAAACCACATTAAAGCCATATTAATTCTTAAATCAGCCCACACGGTTTTAGCTTCAACTTGGGATCATTAAACTTCATTTTTACATCATATAAAGCATGACGACAACAACCAAACACCAAATAACCTTAGCTCATTTCATGCACACCAAGCAGCCCCTATTCGGCCACTCCACAACATACAACACTCCATGAGTTTCATTCATTTTCTACACATCACAACAACACATAAACATGTTGAATTCAATTCCTCTCCATTCCTACACAATATACATATTTGCACGGCCACACATACATATTCGGCCATAACCTCAACTTCAATATTCCATGATTTTTCATTCATTTCCATACTTCACAACACATACAAATCATCTATATCATATGAAAAATAAGATTAGAACTCACCTTCTTCCTCCTCTCTCTTCATTCGGCTAAGGCAAGGTTTGATAGAACAAGAGCTTTACTTGATTCAACAACCACTTCATGTTGTTTAGCACCTTCCAAAGAGTGGAAAACATGGAAGAAAATAATTTTTTTGTGGTGAAATCTCCATGGCCAAATTCGGCCAGCCCTTGAAACCGAACAACTCCTTCTTTTTTTTCTCCATATTTCTTCATCTTTCTAGAATTTGGAAGATGACTAAATAATGCTAAGTCATCATATAATATAAATGTATCATGGTCCCCAAGTCATGTGCAAGTCACATGGCTTTTAATTTCATGAAAATTAATTCTCCAAGTCTTCACTTTGGCTCCATATTTCATGAAACACTCGTTTCCATAATTCCACTTTCGACCCCACGTTTTTCTTACTATCCCATTCCAACAGATTAACAAGCAACTTATGCTTTAAAATAAAATCGTGGTTAAAATTCTCAACTTTGCGTCTCTAAATAGTCTTGTCCTTAACTTTTCATAATTAGCTCGAAACGTCCCGACGTACAAAAGTGCGGGATATAACAAAAGATCGACATTAGCTATGTCGTCACATAAACACACTCATTAGAGCTATAGAAATTTGGGCAGCATTTCCTTTGTTTATACTACTTTCCGCCATATTCCATATCAACTCCCAACATTCATAACAATCATCACAATATCGTTAACAACAATCGTCATTCATTCATATGATTTGCATTTCACAATTCTACTTCAATTCTCCATATTCATGATCAAAAGTCCATCATTGTATTCTTTCATATCCAATACTTATTTCATGTTCTATAGGTCATTTATAACGCATTCATAACATCAACATATCCATTTCCATGATTCAATTCAACTACCACTCACTAGTAATACTATTCACACATTTGATGACCCATTTGCTATATACTTCTACAATCCATGTGTTTCAACTTATAAATACTTCAAACAACATGTAAACATCATGAAACTTACCTTAGATGATAGAGGAATAGGCTTGGAATGGTGATTCACCCTTAGCATCAAAACCCTATTTTATCTCTCTTGAGATTTCTTGACTTGGATGACTTTTAATGGGTTTCCTTCACTTGATTCACCCTAAATTCTTGTTGTTGATCCTTGATTTCTATGGATTTCTCATGGATGAAATGTTTGGAACACTCTAGAGGTTTCTTGTGTTGTGGAGGAGTGAGGTGAAATGAAATGGAAATGAAAAATGGTCCCTTATATAAAATACACTTCAGCCCCGACCAGTTTATACGGACCAACATACGGTCCGTATGTTTTATACGGTCCGTATGTCTAGCCGTAGATCTGGTCCAGTGAAGTATACTCTACTGGACTGAATCTACGGTTGGACATACGGTCCATACATTTTATACGGCCAGTATGTCTGGCCGTAGGTTGGTCCAGTTTTCCGAAAGTCGTTACGTCGACTCGTTTGATCTCCGATCCTTATGGAACCTTTTTAACACTTGTTCCTTACTTCAATACCATTCTAAGGGACGTTATAACTCTTCCTCAAAGGTTCATTAAGACATCATTAACTTAATACTTATAATTCTCATCCGATACCCAACATATGACTCGCTTCTCTTGACAATTTTCTTTCCTTAACCAGAATGTCTTTGGAAATCTTAATTAGGATCATCAAATACCATCTCTTGCTTATCCCATCCTCGTATACGTCATGCCCTTCGCGAGTCTATTCACTGTACGCTAACGGGGAATTTTCTAAGGTGTAACAAATTCATAACAAGCCATTCATACTCAAAATAGCAGGATCAATTAAGAATGCACCCATTGTGATAAAAACGCCGCACCAGATGATGATCAATAAAGAAAAATAGGTCGTTCATTATAGTTCTTTTGGCACTTTCGCCCATTCTCGAGCATTGATTGGCTTACTTTTGATCTGCGAGGACCGTTGACCCGCTTCTCGAGATATCTAGACTGGATTCGGGTAACTTTGGAAAAAATATAGACTTGAAGTGAAAAAGGGTTGACCCGAGGTTGACTTTTGGGTAAACGGACCTTCTTCGGAATTCTGTCAATTTCGAGAGGTCCAGATGGTCATTTAGAACCTGTATGCATATTTGGTTAGGTTCCCAATGCATTTGGACGCATTTCGAAACTTGGATAAGAATTGGAAATTAAGGCATCGGTGGTTGACTCGGTCAACGAGACCTCCATTGGGAATTCCGAGGCCACAGACACATTTGTAGCGTGTTTTTATGTGGGACTAGGTATCTGGTATGAGAGCAAATGGTCTCGAGAGTTAGTCCAAAAATCGGATAGAAACAAAAAACTTAGGCCAAGTTCTAGTGCCTGGTGCCCGCTTTGGCGGCACCGGCCTGGGCAAAGAACGGCACCCTCGGGGCGGTAGCCCCCGCCCCGGAGCCGTCCTGCATATTTTGTCTTGACCAAGCGGCCGTGTAGCACACTGGGCCGCGTGGGTCACATAAAGATTACCGCTAAGACCGTCCATGATGCGTACCGCGGGTAATGACGATTAAATCCATTAAATGAGTCTTAGACCCTCATTATTTCATATCTCAATATTGGAGCTTGGGAATAATGTTCTTGGAGTCAAATTGAGGAAATTCTTGGAGGTAAACTTTGTCTAATCCTTTACTCCTCTTTAATCACAAACATCTTAGATTTTCCCCTTGCCTTTTCAAACCCTTAGAAATGGAATTTGAAGGAGGGTTTTGGGGTACTTTTCCCTAGGATTATAATTGATAAATTGATGATATTGATGTTGAAATATGATGAATCTAACCTTAGTAACCTCATATATTCCACTTTTAAAGTTGAATTTCGGATTTGGAGAATTAGAGTTCATACCCAATTTGGGGGTTTTTACTTGAAATCAGATTTAGATAAGTTCTTGATCTAATTCAACAATTAATGGTTGGGTTAGGATTCCCTAGTACTTAATTTGGTATTTTGCTCTCGAATTTCCCGTTTTGCCCTTGTGGGCCCGTTTTCCTAATTTCTAAGGTTAAAATGGACCTAATTGATATCATAGCAATATTAGTATCATTCTCCGTGATTTCTAATTTAGAATTCGATTATGCTTGGACTACTAAGGTTCAGGACTTCAGAGGAAGGGCAAGGCGATAGAGTGACTTGTTGGTGTTGCGGTTCGACAGTCCAGGTAGGTTATGGTTTACCCCTAGTGAGACTATGCATAGCAAATCACATATTTAGAATATAATGTTAGAGATAGCATGCGAACCTTCAGGTATAAAGTTGAGTTGGATATTGCCTTAGGTTGGGCCCTGATATGTGTTGGGACTAGCCACCCCGTTATGTATGTTTATTGTTTCATTTTGATGGTTAATGCTACGAGTATAGGTAAATATCAGATCCTGCGTTACTATCTTGACTGAGATAAGGTTGACATACCATTGTTGGTATTTGCATTGTGATACATTGTTGACGTACCCATTTTTGGTACTAGTAATATTGCTATATTGTTGGCATACCCTTGATGGTATTGTGATATGATACATTGATGACGTACCTCTTCGTGGTATTTATGATATTGAAATTGATTGTTGATGCTTGATGTACGCATTGCACTCATTCTCACACATTCTTGATGCATGGCCGATACCCGGTGATGATTCGGTATCGTTGATTGAGTAAATTGATCTTTGAAAAACTCCTTATTTGGGTGATTGTAAAGGTTTCGGTATCGTTGATTGAGTAAATTGATATTTGATAAACTCCTTATTTGAGTGATTGTAAAGGCCGATGTCCGAAGATCCATTCCAAAATTGTTGATTGTATGAAACTTATGTTTGATAAACTCTTTTACTTGAGTGATTGTGAGAAGGCCGATGTCCGAGGTTCAATTTCGAAATCGTTGATAAGTGCATTGCATACATTCCCTCATATTCATGATGCATGGCCGATAGCCGATAATTATCCGGTATTGTTGATTGAGCAACTCTTTTACTTGAGTGATTGTGAGAGGCCGATGACCGATGATCTATTTCGGCATCATTGTTTCATGGCCGATTTCGATGTTATTCTGGAATCGTTGTTAGTGCATGGGCTCCGCGGGTCCCCCAGAGTGGTACCGATGAGACTCCCCTTGTGAGTAATTAGCCAGGGTCCCGTATGTCTGTTAGGCAAAGATCCGAGACGGGTGGCACTTAGACTTCGCGAGTCACACTGGATTATGCTACCGAGACGTCGATATTTCCGTCCGGGGTACATGTTATACACCTCATTTGTGTGGCATTACATTCCATCCATTCCATTATTGCATTGCACTGCATTGCATTCCATTGGCTTGATTCCGATTCGTGGTGATTGATTGTGATGATTGGATTGGATATATATATATTTCGGACTTAGTGTACTTGGGTTTAGAGGCTTTACGTAGGTGATGACGAACACGTGGTTGTGATATTATTATCTTATACTTGTTGGATTCCTTGCTATCTACTTATTTTTTGAATTGTGTTATCTATGCTTGGTCGGCCAATGATGCCTACCAGTACAGCTGTTTGTACTGACCTGCACTTGCTGCATTCTTTTATGAATGCAGAGTATCAGGTCGGATCTACTTCTCTGACTCATGGTTGATCGACTCTTTAGCTTTCACTTGAGTTTTCCAGGGTGAGCATGGTGTCCGCTGACCTCGAAGACTCTTCTGTTACTTATGTCTTGCTTTCCATTCAGAGACATGATTTGAGACTACTTATGTATTATTATTCAGACTTTTAGTATTCGAATTTAGATTCTCTTGTATGACCAGACCACGTACTGGGGTGGATTTAATTTACTTCCGCACTTGTTATCATTATATTATATTGTGAGATTGTTATCATTATATTATATTGTGAGACTTACGCTATTTTACTTTCTTTCGCTATTTTCTATTATTGTGAATGTTGAGTTAAGGGTTCGCCTACCGAGGTAGGAAAGGTAGGTACTCGCATGACCTAGGCTAAAATTTATCGTGACAAGTTAGTATTAGAGCCCTAGGTTACCCGGTCTTTAATACAAGAGCGTGTCTAGTAGAGTCTCGTGGATCAGTACGATGAGCTCCGTACTTATCTGTGGGAATCTACGAGACATTTAGGAAATCTTACCTTTTTTCTTTCGATCGTGCTACTTTATTCAAATTGGTATCTGGAAAGACCAAATTGGTATCTAACTCTTATCTCTTCCCTCACTGATGGTGAAAATTCGTGAAACGCCAGCATGGGGAGGTACATGAGGTTTACCCCATCGATTTTCATGGGCACACCACACGAGGATGCCTATGAGTTCATCGTGGTCACGCACGAGCTACTCTATGCAGCAGGGATCACAGATACCATCGGAGTTAGATATGTTACCCTTCGATTTAGTGGTGGCACAAGGTCATGGTGGAGAGACTACCTTGCTAGCAAGCCAGCATGCGCGCACCCACTTACTTGGGAGCAGTTCTATGGGGTGTTTCTGGAGAGGTACGTGCCACGTTCACGGAGGGACGAGCGTCAGCGTCAGTTTCTCGACCTCCGTTAGGAGGGTATGCCAGTCGCTACTTATGCACTGTCCTTCTCCTATCTAGATCGCTACTCCTATCCCTTGATTCCAACGGAGGTCGGCAGGATACGGTGGTTCATTAGTGAGCTGGATGGTCCTCTCCAGCTACCATGTATTCAGCTTGAGGCTGAGGGTGCTTCGTTCTAGGTCATCATTGACTATGAAGGAATAGTTGAGGCCACGAGGGCGAGGGCAGCAAGGCCTCCGAATGGGGATCCCTGATGTAGTGACGACAGGTATTACTTCTGTTCGGAGGCAGTCTATTACCATGTATTTGATCCTAGATCCACTTATTCGTATGTATCTGCATTTCATGCCGTTGGTTGGGATTTACCCTGTGATAGCATAGATATACCTGTTCATGTGTCTACTACAGTCGGAGATTCTGTCGTTGTTGATCGAGTCTACCGGTCTTGTTTAGTTACTTTTATAGGGTATGACACCTAGGTAGATTTTATGATTCTGGATATGGTGGACTTTGATATTATATTGGGTATGTCCTGGCTTTCTCCTTATCATGCGATCTTGGACTGTCATGCCAAGATAGTCACTTTAGCCATGCCGGGTATCCCTAGGCTTGAGTGCAGAGGTACTCCTAGTCCCACTCCGAAGAAGATTATTTCCTTCCTTCGGGCGAAGAAGTTAGTAAGTAAGGGGTGTTTAGCGTATTTGGCACATGTTCGTGATACGACTATTGCATCTCCCTCTCTTGAGTTTATTTCTTTTGTGAGCGAGTTCGTAGAGGTATTTCTGTCAGATTTGCCGGATATGCCACTCGATCATGACATGGATTTCTGTATCGACATGGACCCGGGTACTCATCCTATTTCCATCCCACCATATCGGATGGCACCTACCGAGTTGAGAGAGCTTAAGGAACAATTACAAGATTTATTGAGCAAGGGGTTCATTAGACGGAGTATCTCCCCTTGGGGTGCTCCAGTATTATTTGTGAAAAAGAAAGATGAGACCATGAGGATGTGTATTGATTATCGCCAATTGAGCAAGGTCACTATCCGGAACAGTTTCCCTATGCCTCGTATTGATGATCTATTTAACTAGCTTTAGGGTGCTTCGGTGTTTTCTAAGATTGATTTGCGTTCCGGCTATCACCAGTTGAAGATTAGGGGTGAGATATGGCCACTATGAGTTTCTTGTGATGTCTTTCGGGCTTACCAATGCCCCTGCTGCATTTATGACTTTGATGAATGGCATCTTTAGGCCGTTCCTTGATTCTTTTGTGATTGTGTTTATTGATGACATCTTGGTGTATTCCAAGAGTAGAGTGGAGCATGAGAGCCATCTTCGTCGTCCTTGGGTTGTTAAAGAAACATAGCCTATTTGCGAAATTTTCTAAGTGTGAGTTCTGGTTAGAGTCTGTGGCATTCTTGGGTCATGTGGTGTCCAAAGAGGGAATTATGGTTGACCCACAGAAGATTAAGGCTGTGAGGGGTTGGGCGAGGCCCAGTACTGTTACCGAAATTCGTAGTTTTGTGGGTTTGGCCAGTTATTATCGTCGCTTTGTGAAAGGTTTTGCTTCCATTGCGTCGTCCTTGACCAGATTGACTCAAAAGGATGTTCCCTTCCAGTGGACGGATGATTGTGAGGAGAGCTTTCAAAAGCTCAAGCTTCTTTTGACCACAGCCCCGATCCTAGCCTTACCTGTAGAGGGCAAGGACTTCACGGTCTATTGTGATGCTTCCCGTATGGGTTTGGGTGCGGTGTTAATGCATGAGGGTAGAGTGATAGCTTATGCTTCCCGTCAGTTGAAAGTTCACGAGAAGAATTACCCTACCCATGATTTGGAGTTGTTAGCTGTAGTCTTCGCCTTCAAGCTTTGGAGGCATTACTTGTACGGTGACCATTGTGAGGTTTTCATCGATCACCGTAGCCTTCAGCATGTGTTTACCCAGAGAGATCTTAATTCCAGGCAGCGCCGATGAATGGAGCTCCTGAAGGACTATGACATCTCTATTCTGTATCGCCCTGGTAAAGCCAATGTGGTGGGCGATGCCTTGAGTCGCAAGGCCGGTGGTATGGGGAGTTTAGCTCGATTGATTGTTTCCGAGCGTTTGTTGGCCATGGAGGTTCAGACTCTGGCCAACAGTTTCGTCCGTCTCAACATCTCGACCTCGGGCAGGATTTTGGCTTGTATAGAGGCGAGATCATCGTTATTAGATTGGATCAAGGCTCATCAGTTTGAGGATTCTCAGTTGAGGAAGATCCGAGATAGGGTGTCGAGAGGGAGGCCAAGAGGCCGTGATTGATTCTCCCAGGGTATTCTGAGGATTAGAGAACGCGTATGCATTCCTCGTGTTGGTGATCTGATTCAGTTGATCTTATCGGAGGCCCACAGCTCTCGCTATTCTATTCATCCGAGAGTGACTAAGATGTACCGTGATTTGAGATAGCACTATTGGTGGCGCCGTATGAAGAGGGATATAGTTGATTTTGTGGCTAAGTGTAGAAATTGTCAACAGGTAAAGTATGAGCACTAGTGACCCGGTGGGGTGTTTCAGAGGATGCCCATTCTCGAGTGGAAGTGGGAGAGGATTACCATGGGTTTTGTCACGGGTCTTCCGAGGATCCTTGGCAAGTTTGATTCTATTTGGGTGATAGTGGATTGATTGACCAAGTCCGCTCACTTTGTCCCGGTTCAGGTTTCTTATACCGCGGAGAAGTTAGCCAAGATATATATTCGGGATATTGTGAGATTACATGGGATTCCTATTTCTGTTGTATTTGATCGGGGTATTATCTTCACTTCCTGATTCTGGAGAGCATTTCATGATAAGTTGGGTACTCGATTGGACTTTAGTACATCTTTCCATCCCCAGACCGATGGCCAGTCCAAGCGGACCATCCAGGTGCTCGAGGACATGTTGAGAGCGTGTGTTATTAACTTTGGTGGTCATTGGGATCAGCACTTTCCCTTGGTGGAGTTTGCATACAACAACAGTTATCATTCGAGTATTGGTATGGCGCCTTTTGAGGCCTTATATGGTAGGAGGTGTAGATCTCCGATTAGTTGGTTTGATGGGTTCGAGGCTCGACCTGGGAGCATGGATCTATTGAGAGAGTCCCTTGATAGAGTGAGAGTTATTCAGACCAGACTCGTGGCGGCTCAGAGCCGGCAGAAGATGTATGCGGACCGTAAGGTTCGAGATTTGAAGTTTGCTATTGATGATCAGGTTCTATTGAAGGTTTCACCTATGAAGTTTGTTACGAGGTTTGGTAATAGGGGCAAGTTGAGCCTTAGATACATTGGCCCATTTGAGATCGTGGATTGTATAGGTGATGTAGCTTACGAGTTAGCATTGCCGCCCGGCATGGCCAGAGTTCACCCGGTCTTTCATGTTTCGATGCTGAAGAAATACCAGGCCGATGGTACCTACATTGTCCGTTGGGATTCTATATTGCTTGATAAGAATTTGACTTATGAGGAGGAGCCTATCGCGATCCTAGATAGGCAGGCTCGAAAATTGAGGTCAAAGAAGATTGCTTCTGTGAAGAGGCAATGGAAGCACCGCCCTGTTGAGGAGGTTACCTGGGACATAGAGTCTGATATGTGTAGCCGATATCCCCAGTTTTTCACTGATTCAGGTATTTTCCTACTTTCCTTCTTTTCTTTGCTCGAGGACGAGCAACGGTTCAATTGGTATCTGATGTAACGACCCGTTTGGTTGTTATAGTTCTTTTGGCACTTTTGCCCATTCCCAAGCATTGATTGGTTCACTTTTGAGCCGAGGGGACAGTTCACATGCTTCCCGAGGTGTCTAGACTGAATTTGGGCAACTTTGAGAAAAATATAGACTTGAAGTGAAAAAAGGTTGACCCGAGGTTGACTTTTGGGTAAAGGGACCTTCTTTGAAATTCTATCGATTCCGAGAGGTCGAATGGTCGTTTAGAACCTATATGTATATTTGGTTCGGTTCCTAATGCATTCGGACGCAATCCGAGGCTTGGATGAAAATTGGGAATTAAGGCATCGGTGGTTGACTCGGTCAACGAGACTTTCGTTGGGAATTCCGAGGCCACAGGCGCGTTCGTAGCACATTTTTATGTGGGACTAGGTGTCGGGTAAGAAAGCAGATGGTCTCGGGAGTTAGTCAAAAAATTGTATCGAAACGAAAAACTTAAGCCAAGTTCTGGTGTCTGGGTCCGCTTTGGCGGCACCAACATAGCAGCAGCGGCACCGCTGGGGCGGTAGCCCTGCTGCTGAAGCGGTCCTAGCCATTTTGGCTTGACCGCTAAAGTGACAGGTGGCCGCTGGGGCGGCGCCGTTGGGGCTGTCACAGTACTGCTGAAGCGGGTGACGGGCAGTTAAATCCATTAAATGAGTCTTAGACCCTCATTATTTCATATCTCGACATTGGAGCTTGGGGATACTGTTCTTGGAGTCAAATTGAGGAAATTCTTGGAGGTAAAGCTTTGTCTAATCCTTTACTTCTCTTTAATCACAAACATTTTAGAATTTCCCCTTGCCTTTTCAATCCCTTAGAAATGGAATTTGAAGGAGGGTTTTGGGAGGCTTTTCCCTAGGATTATAATTGGTAAATTGATGATGTTGATGTTAAAATATGATGAATCTAAGCTTAGTAACCTCATATATTCCACTTTTAACGTTGAATTTCGAATTTGGAAAATTAGGGTTCATACCCAATTTAGGGGTTTTTACTTGAAATCAGATTTAGACAAGTTCTTGAGCTAATTCAACAATTAATGGTTGGGTTAGGATTCCCTAGTACTTAATTTGGTATTTTGCCCGTGAATTTTCTGTTTTGCCCTTGTGGGCCCGTTTTTCTAATTTCTGGGGTTAAAATGGACCTAATTGATATCATAGCAATACTAGTATCATTCTCCATGGTTTCTAATTTAGAATTTGATTATGCTTAGACTACTTTGGTTCTGAGCTTCAGAGGAAGGGCAAGGCGATAGAGTGACTTGTTGGTGTTCAGTCCAGGTAGGTTATGGTTTACCTCTAGTGAGACTATGCATAGAGAATCACATATTTAGAACATAATGTCAGAGACAGCATGCGAACCTTCGGGTATGAAGTCACGTTGGATATTGTGTTATATCCCGTATATTTGTACATTGGGATATTTTAAGCTAATCGCGATAAGTTAAGGACAAGACTATTTTGGGATACGAGGTAGAGACTTTTAACCTCCGATTTTGTTTTAATGCACAAGTTGCTTATAAATTTTATTTGGTATAGAAATATTAATGAAGATTAGGGGTTAATTAACCATGATGAGATTATTAAGAAAGAATTAGTGATTAATTAAATTAATTAAGATTAATTAATAAAGTGGGCCACACCCGATTTTAAAAAAAAAAAAGAGAAAAGATGACTCATAAGGGGGGGCACGTGTAGGGCTTGGGAGAATCACATATATATATCATCAAATGACTCATTTAATCACCATTCATACCTTAGTTGAATCAAGAACAAAGAAAAAGAAAGAATTGGAAAAAAAAAGCTCTCGGCCATGAATGCTTTGGCCGAGCGTTGAGAGAGTGAAGGAGAAAAATTAAGGTTTCAAGGTGTTATACACATTCAAGGATTGCAACGTGAATTTATCCTTGGAGTCAAGTTGATTAAGGTAAGATTTGACCTCTTTTTATACACATTTTGGAGACAATTTAAGTTTGTATAAATTGGTAGTTGTGTGATGAATATAAGGAGTTATAAATGTTGATGTGAAAAATAAATTGAGCCGTGTAGGGGCTCGTTCTAATTAGGCAAGGAGAATTAATTTTAAGTTGCATTATAGTTGTTGTTATCACAGATTATATGGTGAAGGAATGAAAGAATTAGAAAGTTAAGGTTGAAGTTGTGTTGATATGAACATGTTGCTATTCTTATTGAATTGCAAGAGTTGAAGAGTATGATTATATTCATATGTTGTGTTGGTGTTTCGTGTTAGTTGGAGGGTAATTGGAAATTCGGGATAGGCGAATATATAGGGGAAGTGCTGCCCAATTTCGTTAAGTCTGTAACTAATAGGAAAACCCTAAAACGAGAATGTGTGAGCTAAAGGATAAGTCCTATAAACAATGGGCTATAGATCAGTGAACTAGAAAGTGTAGCTACTAATGATAACGTTACTCTTATATTAAATAGGCTAAGAGAGTGACGAGGCGAACGGATTCACAAGTAATCGCTAACAGGTATGTAAAGCCTATCCCTTCTTTCTTTTGGCATGTCCTAGACGTAAGTAAGATATGCTATGAGCTTCAGGGTAAATCTATTCATAAGTTTCGAGCATGATTTATGATTCTTATTCACTTCTTGATGTTAGAATTCTTAGAGTGGTCGAGCTACTGCCCTCGAGTCTTTTATATGATTGGATGGTAAAGGATATATAAAGGTTCCTATTCCTAAAGGATTCTGTAATAAGTAATGTCCTTAACTTTCATAAGCTGTCTAGTATTGATTTGATACATATCTATGGTTCCTGAGACTTTCCTTAATATGACTATCGTTTGATACTTGAGTGTTAGTTAATCTACTTGTCGATTGAGTCTCAGATGATGATCTAGTTGTATATTGTTACTCACTACTCTGCTCGTGCATATGGTTATTACATCTTTCACCGAGTCCCGGGCCGGGTATGTTATCACGCACATTTAACTACATTATCCACCGGGTACGCTATATGATGATATGATGATATTATGACATGATGATACGATGATATGATATGACACCGAGTCCCATGATGGGCGGGTAATGTATACGTGTACACGACTTTATTCACCGAGTCCCATAACGGGCCGGGTACGGTATATGATAATGATATGCATGATTTCATTCGTAAGGTACGATGGGTACGGACTTTTGACCGTTATACTTGTCTCCGGAATCCCTACTTCTTCGCTTATGATCTTTCTTATCGTATTTTATGCTTTGTATACTCGACATATCTCGTACTCGACCCCCTTTCTTCGGGAGCCGTGTTTCATGCCCTTGCAGTGAGACGCTCGCTTTGGGCGATCCGCCGGCCTAGCATATCTATTCGCTATCTTGATAGCTCCTTGTCCGGTGAGCCTAGATTTTTGGTACGGATTCTCTTGTTGTATATATGTGTTTATCCGGAGTACGGGCGGGGCCTCCGTCCCGTCATATGATACCGTTGTTACTCTTAGCGGTCCGTAGACATATGTGTGGGTTGTATATAGTTACTGCTCGGTTGTGTCCGGTGCAGGTGACTTATGTTTTGGGCGTTCCCTTCGTAGTGGCGCCTTGTCGGCTTGCGATATATTTATGTTTTGGGATGTTGTGTGTAGTAGCCTTGTCGCGCTTGCGTATATATATATATACATATTTTGGAAGTTGTGTGTTATGGTAGCCTTGTCGGCCGTGTGTGGCCGGGACGTTCCCCTATATTATGATAGCCTTGCTCGGCTTAAGGTGCGATGTTATCTGTTGAAAGTTGTAACTCCTCAGGAGACAGGTTGCTATGATATGGATATATATACGACAGATTTGAGATGACGTCTTGCCTTTTTGTATATAAGTTCTTATCATGCTAGTTGTGGACTGATTATAGTAACAGGCGTATAAGAGTGTCCAGCAATGCACTAGTCACGGCCTACGGGGTTGGGTCGTGACATATTTCCTTAGGTTAGGCCATGATATGTGCTAGGACTAGCCACCCCATTATGTGTTTTTATTATTCCATTTTGATGGTTGATGCAACGAGTAGTGGTAAATATCAAAACCTGTGTTACTATCTTGACTGAGAAATGTCTGACATACCGTTGTTGGTATTTGCATTGTGATACATTATTGACGTACCCGTTGTTGGTACTAGTAATATTGATATATTGCTGGCATACCCTTGATAGTATTGTGATATGATACATTGATAGCGTACCCCTTTGTGGTATTTGTGATATTGAACTTGATTGTTGATACTTGATGTACTCATTGCACTCATTCTCACACATTCTTGATGCATGGCCGATACCTTGATGATCCCGTATGGTTGATTGAGTAAATTGATATTTGATAAACTCCTTATTTGAGTGATTATAAAGGCCGATGTCCGAAGATCCATTCCGGAATCGTTGATTGTATGAAACTAATGTTTGATAAACTCTTTTACTTGAGTGATTGTGAGAAGGCCGATGTCCGAGGTTCAATTTCGGAATCGTTGATAAGTGCATTGCATACATTCCCTCATATTCATGATGCATGGCCGATAACTGGTAATTATCCACTATCGTTGATTGAGCAACTCTTTTACTTGAGTGATTGTGAGAGGCTGATGACCGACGATCTATTCCGGCATCGTTCTTGCATGGCCGACTCCGATGTTATTCCGAAATCGTTGTTAGTGTATGGGCTCTGCAGGTCCCCCAGAGTGGTGCCGGTGAGACTCCCTCTGTGAGCAATTAGCCAGGGTCCCGTCTGTCTGTTGGGCAAAGATGCAGGACAGGTGGCACTTAGATTTCGCGAGTCACACTGGGTTGTGCTACCAAGACATCGATATTTCCGTCCGGAGTACATGTGTACACCTCATTTGCATGACATTACATTTCAACCATTCCATTATTGCATTCCATTGACTTGATTTCGATTCGTGGTGATTGATTGTGATGATTGGATTGGATATATATATATATATATATATATATATATATCGAACTTGGTGTACTTGGGTTTAGAGGCTTTACGTAGGCGATGACGAACACGTGGTTGTGATCTTATTATCTTATACTTGGTCGATTCCTTGCTATCTACTTATTTTCTGAATTGTGTCATCTATGCTTGGTCGGCCGATGAAGCCTACTAGTACCGTTGTTTGTACTGACCTGCACTTGTTGCATTCCTTTATGAATGAAGAGTATCAGGTCGGATTTACTTCTCTGACTCGTGGCTGATCGACTCTTCAGCTTCCACATGTGCTTTCCAGGGTGAGCATGGTGTCCACTGGCCTCGAAGACTCTTCTGTTGCTTATGTCTTGCTTTCCATTCAAAGATATGATTTGAGACTACTTATGTATTATTATTCAGACCTTTAGTACTCGGATTTAGATGCTCTTTGTATGACTGCACCAGCTGGGGTGGATTTCATTTACTTCCGCACTTGTTATCGTTATATTATATTGTGAGACTTACGTTATTTTACTTTCTTCCGCTATTTTCTATTATTATGAATGTTGAGTTAAGGGTTCTCCTACAAAGGTGGGAAAGGTAGGTGCTGGCATGACCTAGGCTAAAATGGGTCATAACAGGTCGCTGCTGTGGTTCAGGGTATAACCAGGTCAGAAAGGTGTTATGCCCTAGAGGAACCTGTCCTCGAAGCGCCACGTCGTGAAAACCCTCAGAAAAGACCAATCACCTCCAGTGAAGCCGGGAGGCAAATGCCGATCCAAGGATTATTCAATTGTCGAGCACCTACATAAGACTCTTTTTATCGGGATATCGCAATGTTATTCTTACTACCATCTCAACATCGTCATTGGCCTTGATGAAAGCCTTGGATGAAATCTAAGCACCCAAGATTTCACACAAGTGAAACATTGGCCGAAATTGTGGGTATGTTGTGCGAGCATAGGCTATCATTTTTTACGATGATGAATTACCAAAGGGAAGTCTCATTAAAGCCCACCTTTACACAACAAATCAGGATGCGATTATCCCAGTACTTAATTAATGGAGGAGTTGGGTTGAATGTATGCCTGTGACGACTGCAAACAACTCGGGTATGACATTGGCAAGATCCGTCAGAGTCGGACCAACGTAAAAGCCTATGATGGTGCAACCAGCGACCCGATTGGAGAAATAGATCTACACATACAAATGGGCCCCGCGGAGTTCGTAATGGAGTTCGTTATCGTGGACATCAAAACAAGCTACAACCTATTATTGGGCCGACCATTGTTGCATGCCGCCGGAGTTGCAGCATCTTCGTTACATCAGTCTCTCAAATTCTTATGGGATGATCAAGAAGTCGTGATTCACAGTAAAGGAAATGTCCACAACTATCGGACAACTCGTACTGCGTAGAGAAATCACTTAGCGGGTGTTGATTTTCTGCTTGTTGAGCTAGACATGATAGATCGCAAGGGAGATGATAAAGATATCCCTATGCCACTGGTCTATAAAATGGTTGCTACAACTATGATAAGGAATAGGTTTGAACCCGGGAAAGGTCTGGGAAAGAACTTACAAGGAATCAGAGAACCAACAGTATCAAACATGCAGTTGTCGATTTGGGGTTGGATACGAGCCATGTGAGACGAGAAGAAGAAGAAGAAGAAGAAGAAGAAGAAGAAGAAGAAGAAGAAGAAGAAGAAGAAGAAGAAGAAGAAGAAGAAGAAGAAGAAGAAGAAGAAGAAGAAGCAGAATATGAGTCGAGAGGTCCCGTGGAAACGAGAAAGTCGTTCCCTCCTCTATACCAGTCCTTCACAGCATGCCCATTGGGTCACAACAGCGAGGATCCAGAAGAGGGTTTAAGGATGTTGTTTTGGGAAGAAGAGTGCGCAACCATCATAGAAGAATGCTTTGAAGCATTAGAGATTCGCCATGCTGAACCAGGAGAGACAACAAGCAGATGGACTTCTACCCCATTATTCACTCTGCAGAATGCTCATTTTCAGAAAAACGGCAAAAGTCGGGTTTGAGGCCGGGCTTATAGCCTTTCATGTTTTCTATTTACGTGTTGTTTAATAACGGAAATGGCTCGATGTTCCATTCCGAGTCAAGACCACAATTTGTATCACTCTTTTTAAATTTCAATGAAAACGCCTCAAAGTTTATAATAAAGACAAAAAATCATTTTCCTATATATATATAAATACGCAATTAAAATTGCTTTTACATGATTAACTCGCTCGTGTTGTTTATTTTTAAAAGAATAATACGTAGGGCCACAAATAATGTCATGACATGTTACGAAACAAGTAAAATAATACTTGAACAAAATGACAATCAAGAAGAAGATAATCGAATCGAAAGGCCGAGCTGTACGTCGAAGAAGAATACGAGAACAGACCAACGCCAAATCTAGAGGAAACAGAGGCAGTTAATCTAGGAAATGAAGAACTGGTTCGGGAAACTAGAATAAGTGTGCACTTGACAGAAGCCGAGAAAGAAGGATATTAGAATCTGTTGAAAGACTATGAAGATGTCTTCTCTTGGTCATATGCCGATATGCCGGGTTTGAGCACGAATATTGTTGCCCATAGGCTGCCGATCCTTGAAGGATTTGCCCCGGTAAAACAGAAAATCAGTGCTCACGCCCGATGTCGCATTCGAATTAAAGAAGAAGTAGAAAAACAGATTCGGTCGGGGGTTGTTGAAGTGACACCGTACCACGACATGGTTGGCAAACATAATCACGGTACAGCAAGATGGAAAAACCAGGATTTGTGTGGATTATCGTGATCTTAATCGTGCTAGCCCAAGGATAATTTCCCGCTCCCGAACATTCACATACTCATTGATAATCACACAAGCATTAGGTCCAATATTTTTGTGATTGTTACGCGGGCTATCATCGAATCGATGGATGAAGAAGATGCTCAAAAGATGCTTCATCACACCACGAGTGTATCATTACCGAATGTGATGCTTTTGGACTCAAGAATGCCGGTGCTATATTTACATGAGGGCGATGACCGCTATCTTTCTTGATATGATGCACAAAGAGATTGGCGTATGTGGACGACGTCGTCATCAAATCCCGAGGTAGGTGAGACCACCTCGAACATTTAGAAGATTATTTGATGACTCAGGCACGATTTGAAGTTGAACCACCTGTGCGGCGCATTTGGAGGCTCGCCGGGAAAATTACTAGGGTTCGTAGTTAGTCGTTGTGGTATTGAGTTAGATCCCACCAAGATCAAAGCAATCCAAGAACTACCACCGCCAAAAATGAAAAAAGAGGTCATGAGTTTCTTAGGAAGGTTGAATTACATCGGATGCTTCATCTGCTAGTCCATAGTGATCATAGAGCCAATCCTCAAACTTCTCAAGAAAGATGCTCCAACTAAATGGATAGATGACTGTCAGAAAGCCTTTGACACAATTAAGAGATACTTGTCAAACCGTTCATGGTCCCGCCGAGGCCCAGAAAAGTCCTCGTCTTGCATAGGTCGGCGCATCGAAAATACTTTTGATGCGTGATAGCCCAAAAATGATGAAATAGGCAAGAAAGAGAGAGCCATCTATTACATCAGCAAGAAGTTCACACCCTGTGAATCCAGGTATTCCTTGGTGGAAAAGACATGTTGCGCTTTGACTTGGGTGTCTCAGAATGTCACGATCCAACCCAGCTGCCGTGATAGGTCCGAGTCGACAACTGCATACACACCCATTAACCCGAATTCAAGATAAGCAAATCATTATACATATACAAAGGTCGATCGTCTCAAACTCGTCGTATAAAAACATATATACCGCCTGGCTTGACAAAGTTCATAAAACACAACATCCCAAGATATATATACATACGCAAGCCGATAAAACCACGTGCGCACGGGACCGCTTCCAAAACATAAATCGCTACGATACAATCGAACAGTAACTATTCACAAATCCACACATATGTCTATAGACCTCTAAGAGTAAGCGTCGGGACGAGGGCCACGTACCGTACCCCCGAATAGGCATATATACACAACGAAAAGAGTTTGTACCAAAAATATAGCTCGAACAAGGGAGCGCTCCAAGACAGAGAATGGATATCCTAAGGGGCGGATCACCAAATCGAGCGTTTTGTAGCCGACAAGAGATGAAATAACGAAATTTCGAAGAAAGGGGGTCAGTATGGAATATGTACTGAGTATATAAAGCATGAAATACAGTAGACGGGGTATGACCAAAGTAAGAAGTACAGAAAATGCGTACAATGTCCAGAATATCCAAATGCTTACCTTTGAAACACAACATGCATATTAATATCACATATATACATACACATATATCCGGCCCATAATAGGACTCCGTGAACATGGTCGCCACCCCGTCTTTGGCGCCATAACACATCATACTCCAGAAAACACATCATAACTCCGTAACACATCATACTCCAGAACACATCGTAACTCAGCGCTCGTACTCCGTAACACATCATAACGCTTAACACATCATAACACCGTAACACATCATAACGCTTAACACATTATAACACCATATATAGATATCTGAGAATCTGCCCTCTAGCGAGGGACTCGGAGAAAGATACAAACAGAATGCACACACACAGAATGGTAAATAGTCATATGTATAGAATATCCTTCGAGACTCGATAGATAAGTAATCAACGCCTTCGAGGGTTAAGACGATAGTCATGTTAAGTTATTTCAAAATGTCATTAGAGACTATACAAAGGAAAGTCTCGGGGACCATGGACATGTATCAAACCAATCCGAGCCCGCGCTAAGAAAGTTACGGACATTATTCGCTCGCTTAGGACCCTGCGAACGTATCGAAGCGATCCGAGCCAAATGCCTATGAAAGTTACTGGACATTATGAAACAGAATCTTAGGAACAAAGAACTCTTTATACAACATTTACTATCAATCATACAAAAGACACAAGGGCATAGTCGGCCATATTAGGAATGCTAACATCAAAAAGTGAATAAGAATCGTGGACATGCTCGGATCTTAAGAATGTAGTTACCTAAGGCTCGTATCGCATCTTACTTACATCTAAGGCATGCCAAAAGAAAGAAAAGGAGTAAGACTTACATACACAATCAGCTAGCTAATCCGAACTTAAGTCTCAAGGCTTCCTGAAGATCTACAACAACGCGTAGATACCAACATTAATTATAGGCATTTAGGAATCCAATTCTAAGCTAGCACTCTATTTACGAAATTGCGCATTTCTGGCAAATTCAACCAACCCCGAGAATTCA
>NC_081346.1:45021087-45060553 GCF_029784015.1 Lycium ferocissimum
TTTTAGGTTCTAAGAAAAAGAGGGGGTAGGGAAAGGGGTAAGTTAGAATGATAAAATAGTAACTTAGGGTTTTTTAAGGGATGTTTGGGGAAGGGATGTGAATATATTTTGATATAAAAGTATTTTATTTTGTTTGGTTGGTTTTAAAAGGGAAAGAGAAGTTGAAGGGTTGTTAAATTTTGAGAGAAATGTTGTTATGATTCCTTTAAAGCTTTTTGCATGGAGGTTAGCAAGGAAGTACTAGTCTAAAAAGGGTCTTTTTATTTTAAATTTGTAGATTTACAAGTCAGGGGGGGTTGGTCGATTTGAAATACGTCGAGGTATGTTAAGGTTATTCTTTCCTTTTTTTGGAGATTAGATATGACCCTAAAAGGGAATAAGTGAGTCCATTTACTCTATCACAAGAAGTGTTTCGGGCTTCAACGTTAGATTTTTCCCTTTTTCTTCAGCGCTAGTTTTTGTATATAGTTATTCATGCATTAATTTTTATATATTTTTACCCTGAAAAAGGGCGTTATATCGCAGTATTATACGTATGGGGGGATGGGAAAGGAAGGCTTATATACGCATTACCACGATCAACGGTATGGTGATATGAAAAAAAGGGTATAAACATATATGATATGGTTGAGAGGCCGATATGATAGAGAAAAAGACGGGCTTTTTTTAGCTCATATATGGGGCATTATATCCCCTTAGGATGTATCCCTTTTGGTGGTTAATGCATATTATCGCCCCAGAGGCTTATTAGATATAAAATTTATGCGGATATATGTAGATATGTTCTACAAGACTACCCCTTTTCAAAGTTGGGTTTTTACCCATGTTTTCCCCATGTGTATATATATATGATGTTGCTTTTGTTTACTCTCTTTATCGTCGACCCCTTTTTCAGGGGTGCTTTGGTTTTCCCAAATAGGGGAGACGAAGGGCGCCGGGGATTTTGATCTGGCGGGAGTTACCCTTGACCCCGGGCCCCTACCTTTTTATTTCCCCGGAAAATTTATGCATAGGTTTGGCGGGGCCGTCCGCCTTTTATCTTTCGTTCCGGGGGAGCAGGTTGTTTGTAGTGGGATGGGGGTTTTTGCCCCATTTTTTTGTCTACGATTGCGCCCCAGTTTCCCCTTGTTCTTTATTTGAAAGGCTGTCCGCCCCTGGGGCCTGATGGGTATCGGGAAAACCGAACACCGCTCTTTTTTCCCCCCCGTTCTCTTCATACTCTTTGTCATTCCGAAAACTTTTAAAATTTGAAACATATTTACTTTTATAAACATGCCCTTGGCATCAAAATAAAATACACACATATATATATATATTATAAAGAAAATTTGTGAGAAAAATGAGAATACTCCCAACTGCGTAACTCTACCCCAGTATTAGACATAGGCGGGACCCCGTCTCCCCGAAATATATATACAAAAAAAAAACTCTCAAAATGCACCTCGGGGTAAAGGAGGGTTTAAAAAACGTGATAACCTATGGATCTTCCTCTCCCCGTCACTGGGAATGAAAACCCCTCCCAAAGGGAAAAAAGCATTTGAAATTTACTGGGATTAAAAACATAAAATAATGGGAAAATATTTAAATAAGAGAGACAATAAGAAATGGAAGGAATCATAAAAAAAAAATGCCCGGGTTACTATCATAATCTCATCTGTCATATATGCCCAAAAGTATAAAATTTGACCTATAGGTAGGGGATT
Source organism: Lycium ferocissimum (assembly GCF_029784015.1). Taxonomy (NCBI): domain Eukaryota; kingdom Viridiplantae; phylum Streptophyta; class Magnoliopsida; order Solanales; family Solanaceae; genus Lycium; species Lycium ferocissimum. The sequence goes on from NC_081346.1 coordinate 45,022,791, forward strand.
CAATAACATTATCCTGCGCCCCCGGGGCCCCCCCGTCCGGGGGACCTCTCATCCGCCCCTAGTGGTGTGCCCTCCATCGGGCCGGTGATTTGGGGCCCGCCGGCGGAAAGCCCGCCATAAGGGCGGGGTGATATCATCTATCTTTATAATATCTCTCATAATATACTTATCATAACTCTCATAATGCGATGGAACTCATGGAACATATCTTATCGGGTGACGGATCGTCCCCGTTCTATTAAGCATTTTAACATTCCCCTCCCCAATGAATTAGCATATAAGGTGATGTATCCAAAAATCGACATCAATAGTTATAGATAGCATAATTGGATTTATACAAGACATCATGTGAACACTATAGGCTTAACTGGAGCTTAAGCTTATCATCATCATTTTAAAATTACTCATCGTGTATCTCTTATCTCATATGGCTATTCATGAACAAAGGACTCATAGTTTTCTTGAAGATGAGGAGACTACATGAAGGAGGAGGAAAATTCATGCCATAATATTCATGCCTTAGAAATAAAGAACTAGCCTTACGTACCTTTGTCGTTTAATTATTCTATCGCTTGCTCGTTCTCCTTTAATGCACACGTGCTACCTTCAAGAGAATTCGTGTCGACATTAGCTAAGCAATTATAAGAACGTACTTACTAAAGCTAGAGAAAATTGGGCAACATTTCCTTTGTTTATACGACTTCCGTCATATTCCATATCAACTCCCAACGTTCATAACATCAATCACAATATCGTAAACAACAATCATCATTCAATTGCATTGCCCACATTCCACAATTTTCACTCCAAATTCTCCATAATCATGATCAAAGTTCACTATCACATTCTTTCACATAAAATACTTATTCCATGTTTTAAATGTCATTTATAATGTATTTATAATCTCAACATATCCATTTTCATGATTCATTCCAACTACTACTCAACAATGATACTATTCACACATTTATGACCCATTTTCTATATTCTAGTACAATCCAAGTGTTTCAACTTATCAATACTTCAAACATTATGAAAATACCATGAAACTTACCTTAGATAGCATAGAAACAAGTCTTGAGTGGAAATACTCTTCTTGCACCAAAACCTATTTCACTTCTCTTGGGATTTTCTTGGTTTAGATGACTTTAGGGGTTTCACACTCTTGGTTTATGTTGGTTTGATGAAGTCGATCATCACTTTCCTTTGTGTTCTTGTGGATGAAGTGTAGAGAATGTTCTAGAGGTTTCTTGAGTTGTGGAGATGAAAATGAAAATGAATTAAAATGAAGGAGAGGTCCTTTATATCATTTAATTTCGGACAAACCCGAACATACGGACCAACATACGGTCCGTATATTTTTCACTGGCCGTATGTCTGGACCGTATGTTTGGTCCAGTTAAGAGTGCCATTCTACGCTGAACCTACGGCTGGACATATGGTCCGTGTATTTTATACAGCCAGTATGTCTGGCCGTATGTTGCTCAGCTAATCGAGACTTGTTCTCGTCGACTCGTTTGATCTCCGATCCTTACGGAACCTTCTTAACACTTGTTTTGCACCTTAATGCCAATCTAAGGGATGTTGTAACTCTTCTCCAAAGCATCATTAGGACATCATTAACTTGATACTCGTAAATCTTGCCCGACACACGACATATGACTTGCTTTCCTTAACAACTTTCTTTCCTTATCTTTGAATGTCTTTGGAAATCTTAATTAGGACCATTAAAGGCTATTTCTTACTTATCAAATCATCGTACACGTCTCACCCTTCGTCATTCTATTCACTGTATGTTAACGGGAAATTTCCAAGGTGTAATATTCTTCCCCCCTTTTGGAACATTCGTCCCCGAATGTTAAGTCGTCTAGATTCTATAAAAATTTCGCGTAGTCTCCCCGTAATATGGCACTACCATCCCGTCACAACAACCAGCTACTAACATTGCCTCATAGGCCACAACACAATAGCAATATAACTTGACACATAGCAACAATACATATATAAAAGAAAAGCATACATACCTTACAATCTCGATGAAAACCATCATAGATCTCTTCGAGAGCTGAAATAAATGCGGGTATGTGGATTTCATCTTCTCTCCCGCCTCCCAATTCATCTCTTCATGATTGTTATTTCGCCACAAGACCTTAATGGCGAAGCTACCTCCTTGTTCCGGAGTCTTCGTACTTGCCTGTCTAAGATGGCAATAGAGCTCTTCATAAACCAGCTTTTCTCGTGATCCGAACATCATCTATTGGCACAATCTTCGTAGGATCTCCAACACACTCACGGAGCATTAACATACTTAATACCTTTGGGTGAACTAATTCAAGTTCGAGGCAAGTCCAACTCGCCAATCTACTTGGACCCACCTTACGGATAATCTTATGTAGTCCAATATATCAGGACTTAATTTCTCTTTCTTACCAAATCTCATCTTCCGTTCCATTTCGTGGCACTTTTTAAATACCCAATCATCAATCTAAAAATTTAAGTTCATGCAAGCCCGATTGTCCGCATAAGATTTTTGGCGACTTTCTGGCCGTCGACAATCGATCTCGGATCACCTTAACTTTTTCTACCGCTTGTTGAATCAACTCGGGGCCTATTAATTGTACTTCTCCGATTTCAAACCATCCAATTGAGATGCACTTCTTCCATATAAAGCTTCATAGAATGACTCAATGCTAGAATGGTAGCTATTGTTATATGCAAACTCAATAAGGGGTAAGTGGTCATCCAACTACCACCAAAATCTAAAACACATGCTCATAGTATATCTTCCAAGGTTTGAATGTAGTACGTCTCGGCTATTGTCCATCAGCTTTGCGGATGGAATGCCGTGCCGAGCTTTACTTGAGTACCTAGACCTTCTTGGAAAGATTTCCGTAACTTGGCTGCCGTGCCCTCTCCCTCGTACGTAATAATGTGATATCGTAACTCCATGAAGTCTCACAATCTCCTTGATATACAACCTCGCGTAATCTTCGATTGAGTATGTGGTTACGTGGAAGAAAACGAGTTGCTTTCGTCAATCTATCCACAATCACCCATGTAATCATACTTGCTTCGAGAACGGGGGTACCCCACAATGAAATCCATGTTAATCACTTCCCATTTCCATGTAGGAATTTCCATTGCTTGCAATAAATCCCCCGGCTTTTGATGTTCTATCTTCAATGGCCGGCAATTTGGACATTGGCTACAAAGTGTTAATGCCTCTTTTCATGCCATCCTTTTGATATATCAAAACATCATGATACATCTTTGTCGTTCCTGGATGGATAGAATACCGAGAATAATGAGCTTCTTCTAGGATCCAACGACTCAATTCTGCCACATTTGGGACACATAGCCGACCTCGATATCTAAGAATTCCATCTATAGAGGTTTCAAATGGGGATTTCTCTCTTGCATGACATGTATCTCTATAATGGTTGATTGAGGATCTTTCTTTGTCGCTTCTTTACTTCCATGTTCAAGGATGAAACCGTGGGATTTTTCACATACAACTCCGCACCATTTCCAATCCGCTTATACGTACTCAAGATTAGCTAGTTAGTCGGAGGTACGTCAATCAACTCTTTCTTTTCCGAGGGAACTTCATATAAGCTACCCATTGTCCGGCGGCTAAGCGCATCCGCTACTACATTTGCTTTCTCGGGGTGGTACAAAATATCGACATAATAATCCTTCAATAACTCTAACCACCGCCTTTGCCGCAGATTCAATTCCTTCTATTTGAAAATATATTTAGACTCTTGTGATATGTATAGATATTAACATGCACACCATACAAGTAATGTCTCCACATTTTTAATACATGAATAACTGCAGCCAATTCAAGATCATGAGTGGGGTAGTTCTTTTTATGTTTCCGCAGCTGTCTCGAGGCATACGCAATAACTCTACCATACTACATTAATACACATCCTAACCCAACACCAGAAGCATCACAATACACAACATAACCGTCTGGTCCTTCTGGAAGTGTCAAGACTGGAGCTGAGGTCAACCTGTCCTTCAATTCTTGGAAGCTACGCTCACAAGCATCATTCCACTCAAATTTAGCGGACTTCTGGGTTAATTTCGTCAACGGGGCTATAATAGATGAAAAGCCCTCTACGAACCTTCTATAATAACTCAAGCAATCCCAGGTAAAACTACAAACTTTCTGGTGCCGCGTCGTAGCCTTGCCAAGTCTTCACCGCTTCAATTTTTCGAGTGTCAACTCTAATGCCATCATCCGAACTAACATGATCCACAAAATGTCACGGTAATTCAGCCAAAACTCGCACTTTGAAAATTTTGCATACAACCCCCCGAGTAAGAGAATTCCAAGAACAATACGTAAATGGTCCGCATGTTCTAATTCTGTACGAAAGTACACCAGAATATCATCAATGAACACTATTACGAATAGATCCAAGAGAGTCCTGAACACATTATTCATCAAATTCATAAACACGGCTGGGGCATTAGTTAACCCCAATGACATTACCCAGAATTCATAATGGTCATATCTCATTCTGAAGGCTGTCTTGGGAATATCTTCTTCTCTAACTCTCACTTGATGATAACCCGACCTCAAGTCTATTTTGGAGAACCACTTGGCACCCTGTAATTGATCAAACAAATTATCAATTCTCGGAAGAGGATATTTATTTTTTATCGTTACTTTATTCAACTGTCTATAATCGATGCACATTCGTGTGGAGCCATCTTTCTTTCTTACAAATAGAACCGGTGCTCCCCGCCGGTGACGAGCCGGTCTAATAAACCCCTTCTCAAGCAAATCTTTCAACTCGTGCCTTTTAGCTCTTTCAATTCTACCGGTGCCATTCGATAAGGAGGAATAGAAATAGGTTTGGTATCCGGCAACACATCAATAGCGAAGTCAATTTCTCTTTCTATAAGGCCTCGGAAGTTCATCCGGAAATACATCCGGAATTCACTCACTACCGGAACGGATTCAAAAGTTGGCGACTTTGCTTCGGTGTCATGAACTCGGACTAAGTGATAACTATATCCCTTAGCTATCATTTTTCTTGCCTTACAGTAGGAAATAAACCTACTTCTTGAGTTTTCGTATTACCTTTTCCATTCAAGCACGGAGCTCTCCCGAAATTGAAATCGAACTACTTTCATTCGGCAATCAACATTAGCATAACATGAGGCCAACCAATCCATACCCATAATCACATCAAAATCTAACATCTCCACCAACTAAATCGGCTTTAGTTTGGCGATCACATATCACTATTATACAATCTTTGTACACTTGTCTAGCTATCACTAGATCACCAACCGGAGTAGATACCTCAAAAGGTTTAATCGTTTCCGGTTTCACCCCAATACGATTAGCAACATATGGAGTAATGTAAGATAGAGTAGAACCTGGATCAATCAATGAATACACATCATGAGAAAATACGGACAATGTACCTGTAACCACATCTGGGGAGGACTCAAGATCCCGTCGGTCCCCCGCCAAAGCATACACGCGGGGTCAACCGCACCCGAAGAAGACGTCCCTCCCCTCTACCCTCTCACCGCCGAAATCTGGGGAGTCCGCCTCCACCGGGCGCACCAAGGAAAACCAAATACCGATCCCGTGGGCCGGACCCCAACTCTACCACTCGTCGACGGCAATATCTCATCAGCGTGCCCCACCCGACCACAAGTATAACAAGCATCCGAACCGCGCATCGTCCGGAGTGTAATCTACCACACTGACTGCATCGCGGTACCTGAGGTCTCCTCTGGCTATAGTCTCCCCCAAACTATGAACCTGAAGCCCTCGAACTCTGGCCCTGTCCTGAACGGAAGGAGTGATCAAACCTCCTGCCTGTAACTCGGAGAGGTGCACTAGTCACCGACTGGCTTGAGTGCCTAGAATATGACTGCCTTGATCCCCCTCTGTAATCACTGCCTGTGCCCATAGATCTGGCCCTTTTGCTTTGCCCTCTATCAACATCACGATCACCCTTTTGCGGAGGTTGTTGTCCTTCTAAATTTTGGGCATGGGCTTGAATGCGGGAAATATCCATCCCATCTTGCAACGAAGCCGTCAAACAATCCTTAAACAAATGTGGCCCTAAGCCACTCACAAACCTATGCACCCGATCTCCCATGTCAGCCACCATAGTCGGGGCATATCTAGCCAATGAATTAAACTGAAGGCTATACTCCCGGGCACTCATATTTTCTTGCTTTAGATTTAGAAATCTATCCGCTCTAGCTCGGCGGACCTCGGGTGGCAAATAATGGCGAATGAAAGCATCTACAAACTCTTGCCAAACAGGAGGAGGCGCATTCTCTCTTCTTGAGGCTATCCAATTATTATACCACAATACCGCCACATCCCGGAGTCTATATAATGCCAACTCCACGGATTCTATTTCGGAGGCATAAATAATCCACAATGTTCTCAACATCTCATCAATAAAACCTTGCGGATCTTCATCCGGCTTTGACCCAAAGAACTCCGGAGGATTCAAACTCATAAAATCACGGGCTCTGGTACTAGCTGACCGATGACTTGGGCCCGTATTTTGCCGTTGTGCCTGGGCGTCAACCAACTGTGTTAATAAATGAATGGCCTCGGTCACTTGTTGACCCGAAGTAGCCGGTGGAGGAATTGGAGGCATAGGAGTTGGAGTTGAAGCCCCTTCTTGTTCTCCCGTAATGGGCGGAGTAGTGGAGGCATTAAATAAAGCCTCGTGGTGCGATTCATCCTCATCTACATTCATTGCGGCTCTATTTCTGCCCACCTTTTCATCGTAGTCTTGCCCTTCTGGGCGGCTTTAGCTTTTTCCTTTGGCGGCATTTCTGAAATCATAGCACACTTATTAGGGAGGATTAAAATCTTATACCCGGCTCTATCGCACGATCTCATAAGATGAAAGATGGTCATTTTTCCTAAATGCCCTGTAGCCTCTTGTTTATTAGCGTGGCGCGCAACACACCATAAACAAGACTCTACTAGACACGGCTCGTAGACACTTCCAGACCGAATCGAAGCCGATACCACATGTCACGACCCGAATAAGGCCATGACAGTATCCGGGCAACCATCGAACACCGCTCATTCTCGTTACTCATCTGCTCTCATTCATAATATATATACTCATAATCATAGAAACTATTAGCATTTGAAACATATTTACTTTATATACATAAGCCCTTTGGCTATCAAAATAATACATATACATGAAAGACTGTGAGACCATACTACCCACACTGCGTATCTACGAGTCTCTACAAGAGTGCTAGACATATGGACGGAACAGGACCCCGTCATACCCAAACATGAATATATACATATGTACCAAAAGAATAAATCAATGGCACTTCCAGAAAATGGAGTGCTCTCAATCAGCTAATAGCTCCTACGAGTCTGCGTCGCCTCCCTATCTACCTGTGGGCATGAACACAGCGTTCAAAGAAAGCGGACGTCAGTACGAACGTTGCAACGAGTATGTAAGGCATAAATAATAATGAAACATCGATGAGATGAGGAGGCATCAAATGAGGAGCAATCAGAATCGATCGAATCATAAAAGAAATAATGCGTACTTTGCTTCGTCATAATCATCATCATGTCATATATGCATAAATGTATGTTCGCCCGACCATATAGGTACGGTGTGATAATCAATAACATTAGCCTGCGTCCAGGCCTCCCGCGTCCGGGGTACCATCTCATGCCGCCCACTAGTGGTGTCTGCCCATGCCATCTGGCCATGGTGTATAGCTGCCCGCCTTGGCGGTGACTGCCCGGCCATATAGGCGCAGTGTAATATCATCATCATATGCTCATCATAATATGCTCATCAAAATATACTTATCATAATATGCTCATCATATATATATATATATTCATCATAATGCATGCATGGGAACTCGAAGACACTATACTTTATCGGGGTGACAGAAGGTCGTGAACCCCCGATTCCGTTATGGAGCATTCATACACATTCTGCCTCACCTTGAAGGAACTAGCATAAGGTGAGTGTATATAATGATCATCATCAATAGATTATAGATAGCATCTTTTGACTTAAGCTTATCATCATCATTATCTTACTCATAGTGTATCTCTTATTTCACATAGCTATGCATGAACAAGGACTCTTAGTTTTCTTGAAGATAGGAGATTCATGAAGAAAGAGAAAATTCACGCCATAAGATTCATGCCTTAGAAAGAAAGGACTAGCCTCACATACCTTTGTCGTTTAATTATTCTATCGCTTGCTCATTCTCCTTTAATGCACACGTGCTACCTTCAAGAGTATTCGTGTCGACATTAGCTAAGCAATTATAAGAACGTACTTACTAAAGCTAGAGAAAATTGGGCAGCATTTCCTTTGTTTATACGACTTCCTCCATATTCCCTATCAACTCCCAAACATTTATAAAAACCATCACAATATCATAAACAACAATCATCATTCAATTGCATTGCCTACATTCCACAATTTCACTCCAAATTCTCCATAATCATGACCAAAGTTCACTATCGTGTTCTTTCACATACAATACTTATTCCATGTTCTAAATTTCATTTATAACGTATTTATAATCTCAACATATCCATTTTCATGATTCATTCCAACTACTACTCAACAATGGTACTATTCACACATTTATGACCCATTTTCTATATTCTAGTACAATCCAAGTGTTTCAACTTATCAATACTTCATACATTATGAAAATACCATGAAACACCCTTCTAGCACCAAAACCCTATTTCACTTCTCTTGGATTTTCTTGGTTTAGATGACTTTAATGGGTTTCACACTCTTGATTTTTGTTGGTTTGATGAAGTTGATCATCACTTTCCTTTGTGTTCTTGTGGATGAAGTGTAGAGAATATTCTAGAGGTTTCTTGAGTTGTGGAGATGAAAATGAAATGAATTAAAATGAAAGAGAGGTCCCTTATATCGTTTAAGTTCAGACCCGACCAGAACATACGGACCAACATACGGTCCGTATATTTTTCACTGGCCGTATGTCTGGACCGTATGTTTGGTCCAGTGAAGAGTGCCATTCTGGGCTGAACCTACGGCTAGACATACGGTCCGTGTATTTTATCGCGCATGTCCGGCCGTATGTTACTGGCTAATCGAGACTTGTTCTCGTCGACTCGTTTGATCTTCGATCCTTATGGAACCTTCTTAACACTTGTTTTACACCTTAATGCCAATCTAAGGGACATTTTAAATCTTCTCCAAAGCATCATTAGGATATCATTAACTCGATACTCGTAAATCTTGCCCGACACACGACATATGACTTGCTTTCCTTAATAACTTTCTTTCCTTATCTTTGAATGTCTTTGGAAAACTTAATTAGGACCATTAAAGGCTATTTCTTACTTATCAGATCATCGTACACGTCTCACCCTTCGTCAGTCTATTCATTGTATGTTAACGGGAAATTTCCAAGGTGTAACACGACCATTCAAGAATTCCACCATTTCTATATTTGTACTCCATTTTCTACTTCCTTCCATAATCCAAGTCTTTCAACTCCTCAATACTCTTAATAGCATGAAATGAACATGAAACTCACCTTTGATTACGTAGGATTGGTCTTTGGGTGAAAATACTTCACTTGGAGAAAACCCTCATTTCATTTCCAAGGAGATCTCTAGCATCCAACAACCCTAGTTAACATTCTTGCACTTGATTCCACTACTTTTTGGTGTTTGATCTTGATTTTCCCTTGGATATGTGTTGGTATGGTGTGGAGAGAGTTCTAGAATTTTTGAGAGTGTTAGAGAGAAATGGGAAATGAAAGAAATGAATTTGGGGCCTCCTTATATAAAACTTAAAATCTGCCCGTCGGTTGTTATACGGACACATTATACGGTCCGTATATGTGACCGTATAATACTTCCAGTGGAGAACCCTTTTCTGGACAGGTTATATGGTCCCTTATACGGACCGTATAAATTATACGAGCCGTATAAGTTAGCCGTATAACTCCCAGTTTTTTCGAAGTTGCTCTCGTCGTTTCGTTTGATCTCCAATGCTTATGGAACCTTCTTAACACTTGTTTAATACTTCGTTAACAATCTAAGGAGCGTTATAAATTTTCTTCAAGACATTATTAAATCAACATTAGCTCGGTACTTTGCAAACCCTTTTCAAAACATAGCTTATGCTTGACATTCTTCAAGGAACTTTCTTCTCTTGCCTCAAATGTCTTTGGAATTTTAATTAGAACCGTTAAGTACTACTTCTTACTTGTAGAAACATCATGTACTGCTCACCCTGCGTTAGTCTATCTACCATACGACGACATGAAATTTTTTGAGGTGTAACATATACAGAGGGTATGACCTTTAAATGGTTTTGCTCTTCATGTACAAGTGATATATTGGTAGTATATCCTGTATATTGGAGTCTTGACACTTAGTAAATTCGGAAGAAAACTGAGTAGTATATTAGTAGTATATTGCGTGTATCACCGTATTGACACTTAAAGAGAATTTAAGAGAGAGTGAGTTTGGGTCTATTGCTTGGGCCCATTATTTGTGACTTGCGTATCCGAGCTGCTGCCATTGTTTTGGGTTTTTACTTCGTGGTATTAGGGACTGTTTTGAGTCGTTATTATATGGGCTTGGCCCAAGTTTGATGTAATTCATTTTTGGGGCATTGTAAATATTACCATTATAGTTTTAATCTTGTACTTAATTCAATTTGTGAGCATATACTAATGTCATGTATGTCCTTTACCTCTATGTTTGTCCAAAACCCATTGGTGGGCCCTAACGAGGCCCACTAACATGTCTAGATCGAGTCAACCCAACTTGGAGTGAAATGGAGCATACGTTGGAATTGAGACGAACCCAATTGCATAAACATTTTCCTTTTGGGCTTGGTCGGCCCAAATTCTCTATCTCCCTTAATTACGTACTTTAAATTATTATTTGCGTAATTATTATGTCAATTGGAACCCTTATGAGATTTTCTTATTTTAAAGTCGCCGAAAGGAATTTATTATAAAAGTCGAGACTAATTTTTGGGGCATTGATGCAAACTCGGGACTGAGGTGAAATAATGTTAGACCTCGTAGTTTCGTCCGTTGAGATTCGTTAGGCGTTAGTTGTCCTAACCGCGGAAACGGGAGTTATCTTAGGATATATGAGATTACATATTCCCATATTATGGTTAAGGGGGTTTAAGCCCATGAAATGAGCTATGGAAGGATTTAGGAACAAACAAATAAAGGAATTGAGTTTGTGGGAACTTTGGTAAAACTTGGCAAAATTTTCGGACAGAATTTTGGCCCAAATTGGTGTGGGAATATCTCCTATAATATGAGGATTTTTGGTGTGTTCATTTTTTCTAAATTGAATTTCATCAATTCTAGTTTCCAACGCAACAAACCTCTCGTCAATGTGATGTCTGAGTAAAAAGTTATGGCTATTCTATGATAGACTGTCTGAGCAGAAAATTTCTGCGGACCATTTGACGGCCCGCAGGAATTTTGACGCCCCGCAGAAAATTCTGCGATCCGTCAAACTGCACCAACCGTTGTCAAATGGTCACAGTGAACCATATTTGACTGGGCAGTTCTACGGACCATTTTGACGGTCCGTAGGAATATATACGGCCCGTCAAAATGGGCGCAGAATTTCCCGACGGGAGTTTAAGTTCCGCTTTATATAAATCTTTCCACTTCATTTGGACATTTCATTTCATCAAATCCGATTCAAAGGCTCTCCAAAAACCCTCTCTTCCACTCCATAAACTAATCTAAGTCAAAATCCAATGGAGATTAAATATCAAGAGGCAAGAATCAAGATACCCATGTGCTAGAGGTCTCGATAGGGTTAATAAACTCCAAGAATTCTTTGGATATGAAGCTAGGGTTTTCATATAAGTTGATAGCTTTCTCCAAAGCTCATTCTTATGAGATAAAAGGTTAGTTTTCATGCTTATTACATATTATCAAGAATGTTTAGTTGTTGAACAACTTGGGTGGGAGGAGAAAGTAGAAAATTAGCTCCAAATGTAGTTTTTATGATGTTTTTAAGTAGTAAGCTAAATTGAGTTATGATTCTTAGTATAATATGGGTATAATATTGCTATGGAAAGTAATAATGGTGCTAAAGAAGCATTATATGAAAATGTGCTAAAATGGGTATGAAGTTGCTAGTATAAGTTGAACACAAGGATAAATTTTGAAGGCTAAATCGAATGTGAATACTTGATTATGATATTGTGGATATTATTGTGGTCGTTTGGAGTTGTTTTGTGATATAGTGGAAGTTGACGAAATAGGGGAAATGCTGCCCAATTTTCATTAGAACATGAATTATTCTAGTTTGAATTGAAGATGTCATTAAGGCTTAACCATGGTATGAATCCTTCTAAATGTAGATTATTCAAGCTTTAACGGTGAACGCTAAATAGTTAAGAAGTCAAAGAGGTATGTAAAGCTAACCCTTCTTTCATTAAGGCATGGTTCCTTTGCTATATGTATCCTTTCATGAGCTTCATATTGTCTTCCAAATGACTCTATCTCTAAGATTACCAAAGCTTACGATTCTCGATACGTTCACGATTCTATTGTCTTTTTTATATGATAGTTGATCCTCTAAGGATAGATATAATGAAAATGACGATGTCAATGATGCTGATGATACTCATGAACTCCTACGTATACGGATTTAAGTATGTATGACCATTATGTAACACCGAGCGCATATGGCAGAGTATGATACCTTTCGCGCGCACACCACTGCAGTTGGGTACGGATAACACTGAGCCTTGGTAGGGCCAGGTATGTATGACACCGAGCCTTGTCATGGCCGGGTATGTGAAACCACCAAACCTTTATGGTCGGGTATGCTATGGATACGAATATGTATATGAATATGGATACGGATATGGATATATGTATATGTATATATGTATGTACATGAGCACGCATTAGAAATGCAAGGTCCCTATGAAAGACAAGTGGACAGGGAGACAGGCTTGATCCGTAGATTCTTATTCAGGGACTACATAAAGGAGCTCCATTTCTTCCGGAGCTGCAGCTTTTGGTATTTATTCTTTTGTGTACATACCTATGGCTATGGCGGGGTCCTGTCCCGTCTATATGATATGACATACTCTTCTTAGAGGCTCATAAACAATTGTGTATGATTAGATGTCCTTAGCCTTGTCAGCTTATATTTTGTATATCTTTTTGAAAGCCTCGTCGGCTTATGTACATTTTTATGGGCTTAGTTGTTAATGATGTTATGAATGTATTGTCGCCCAACGAGATTAGCATGAATTATGGATAGGAATTATGATTAAGCTATGTGGCTCACCTAGATGTAAAATGTGAATGTACGATGAGAGGTGCCTAGGTGGGTTAGCGACCGAGCGCCGTCTGTTGCCCCTCGATTTGGGTCGTGATAAAAATGGTATCAAGCGCTTCTGCCCCGGCGTGTCTACGAGCCGTGTCGATGTAGAGTCTTGTTTATGGGGTGTGTTGCGCGCCACACTTATAAACAAGGAGGTCGCGGGCATTTTAGGAATGAATGACCTTCTTTCTTCATAAGATCGTGCGATAGAGCCATGATATAAGGATTTTCCTTTTCCCTAACCGTGTATTATGTATTTCAGAAATGCCTGTAAAAAGAAAAGCTACGGCAGCCCAAAACGGCAAGACAGTGGTAGGAAAGCTGGCTGAAAGAGCACCGCCAATAGTTGTAGAGGAAAGTGAGTCTCAGAATGCAGCTCAATCTCAGTCCTCCCACTCAGTGCCTATTTCTGAGGAGCATGAGGGAGCATCAGCCCCAGCTCCAGCACCCCTAGCTCCTCCACCGGATGCTTCAAGCCAAGATGTAAAAGAGGCCATTCATTTACTTACTCAGTTGGTTGCCACGCAGACTCAGCGGCAAGGTACAGGGCAAGGTGATAGGGCTGTTAGTGCAAGGGCCCGTGACTTTATTATCTTGAACCCTCCGGAATTCTTCGGGTCGAAGCCGAATGAGGACCCCAAGAATTTTATTGAGGATGTTGAGAACACTTCAATTAATGCATGCTTCGGACATTGAATCGGTGGAGTTAGCATCCTATAGATTGAGAGATGTCGCGGTTCACTGGTACACAGTTTGGATGGCTTCACGGGAAGTCAATGCACCTCCCCCGGTATGGCAAGAATTTGTGGATGCCTTTCTCCGACATTACTTACCTCCAGAGATTCGGCGAGCTAGAGCCGATAAGCTCTTAAATCTTAGAAGAGGAAGTATGAGTGCTTTAGAGTATAGTCTCCGCTTCAATTCTTTGGCTAGGTATGCTCCGGCCATGGTAGCGGATATGGGTGACTGAGTGCACCGATTTGTGAGAGGCCTAGGGCCACATTTGATAGATAGGTGCTTGACTGCGTCCCTTCAGGACAACATGGATATTTCACGCATTCAAGCCCATGCCCAAAATTTGGAAGAAAGCCAACAACAACAAAGGAGTGAGCGCGAGCATAATAGGGGGTATAACAAGAGGGCTAGATTTTCGGGTCCAACAAGTGAGTTTATAGGCGGGCCAAGACAGCAGTTTTCTAGGCATTCAGGCCATTCTATGACTAGTGCGCTCCGTAGGATTTGCTGTGCCCGAGATTTGGAGATCTACTTATTTCGGGCCGAGTCGTAGTTTTAAGGCTTCGGTTCTCGCCTGTGGGTGATTCGGGTCGCTAGGCCACCCGTGCCACGATGTTTGTGTGGGAAGTTACATCGGGGGCCGTTGCAGACTAGGTTCAGAGGTTTGTTATACATGTGGTCGTCCAGGCCATATCATGCGTGATTGCCCCTCGGTTGGTGGTAGGGGCAGAGTCCAGCCTTCAGGATCGGCAGCCGGGTCTTCATCATCAATACACCCCATGGGGAAAGGTTCACAGGTGCCGGTCAGCCATGGTAGAGGTAGAGGGAGAGCTTCCAGTTCTAGCGGTCCTCAGCACCGTATTTATGCTTTGGCTGGACGCCAAGATCTTGAGTCTTCTCCTGATGTTGTCACAGGTATATTATCGATATTTTCTCATGATGTATATGCTTTGATAGATCCAGGCTCCACGTTTTCATATGTTACTCCATATGTTGCGGGTTAGTTTGGGGTCAAACCGGAATCGATCAAACCTTTTGAGGTATCTACACCCGTTGGTGAATCGGTAATAGCTAGCCGAGTATATAGGAATTGTGTAGTTGTGATTTGTGACCATCATACTATGGTTGATTTATATGAGTTAAAAATGGTGGACTTTGATGTTATCATGGGCATGGATTGGTTGGCTTCTTACTATGCCAATGTTGATTGTAGAATGAAAATGGTTCGCTTCTAATTTTTGGGAGAGCCAGTTTTAAAATGGAAAGGAAACATCAAGCGTCCCCGAAAGGTAGGCTTATTTCCTATCTCAAGGCAAGGAAAATGATCGCCAAAGGTTGTATTTACCATCTAGTTCGGGTTCATGATGTAGAAGCTGAATCGCTGACTCTTCAGTCTGTCCCCGTGGTGAATGAGTTTCCGAATGTATTCCCGGAAGAGCTTCCAGGCCTCCCTCCAGAACGGGAGATTGATTTTGCTATTGATGTGCTACCGGACACAAAATCCATATCTATTCCACCTTACAGAATGGCTCCCGCAGAGTTGAAAGAGTTGAAGGAGCAATTGAAGGACTTGCTCGAGAAAGGCTTTATTAGGCCTAGTTCATCCTCGTAGGGAGCACCCGTGTTGTTTGTGCGAAAGAAAGATGGCTCCTTACGAATGTGCATTGACTATCGGCAGCTAAATAAGGTGACAGTCAAGAATAAATATCCGCTTCCGAGGATTGAAGATTTATTTGACCAATTGTAAGGCGCCAAATGGTTTTTAAAGATAGATTTGAGATCCGGGTATCATCAAGTGCGAGTTAGGGAGAAAGATATTCCTAAGACAGCCTTCAGAACCAGATACGGCCATTTTGAGTTCCGGGTAATGTCATTCGGGCTAACTAATGCATCAGCAATATTTATGGATTTGATGAACAATGTGTTCAGGCCCTTCTTAGATTTATTTATTATTGTGTTCATTGACGATATCCTAGTATATTCTAGGTCCGAGGCAGAACATGCGGATCATTTGCGTACCGTTCTTGGAGTTCTTCAAACTCAAGAGTTATTTGCCAAATTTTCTAAGTGTGAACTTTGGTTGAAATCAGTGACCTTTTTGGGGCATATTATTACAGCCGATGGTATTCGGGTAGAGGCCCAAAAGATTGAAGCGATGAAGACTTGGCCAAGGCCCACAACACCTACGGAGGTTCATAGTTTTCTGGGCTTAGCAGGTTATTATAGGATATTTGTAGAGGGATTTTCTTCTATTTCTGCACCACTCACGAAGCTGACCTAGAAATTAGCTAAGTTTCAATGGATGACGTCATCAGAACGTAGTTTCCAAGAGCTAAAGTATAGATTAACTTATGCCCCATTCCTGACACTTCCAGAGGGATCGGAAGGTTATGTTATCTATTGTGATACTTCAGGTGTTGGGTTAGGCTATGTGTTGATGCAACATGGTAAGGTGATTGTGTATGCTTCAAGACAGTTGCGGAAACATGAGAAAAATTACCTAACCCATGATCTTGAATTGGCTACAGTAATTCATGTATTGAAGATGTGGAGACATTATTTTTATGGAGTCCATGTTGATATTTATACAGATCATAAGAGCCTTCAGTATATCTTCAAGTAGAAAGAACTGAATTTACGGCAACGACGATGGTTGGAATTGTTGAAAGACTATGATGTTGACATCCTGTATCATCCCGGGAAAGCAAATGTAGTGGCTGATGCTCTTAGCCGTAGATCTATGGGAAGTTTATGTGATGTTCAGCCAGAGAAAAGAGAGATAGCTCGTGAGCTCCAGCAGTTAGCTAGCCTAGGAGTTCGAGTAGTGGACTCAGGTAGTATGGGAGCTATCATTCAAAATGCAGCGATCTCGTCACTAGTAGTGGAAGTGAAAGAGTGCCAATGCGAAGATCCCATGCTAATTCATTACAGAAATACACTCCCTCAGAAGGAGAACTCATCATTTGAGATTTCTGGAGATGGAGTTCTCCGATGCCAAGGCAGGTTATGTGTTCCTAATGTTGCAGGATTACGCCACCAAATATTGAGAAAAGCCCATTGTTCCTGTTATTCTGTTCACCCAGAAGCAACAAAAATTTATCATGATCTTAAGTCTATATATTGGTGGAGTGGGATGAAGAAAGATATAGCGGAATTCGTAGCTCAATGTCCTAATCGCGTCAAGAAGTGAAAATTGAGCACCAAAAGCCAGGTGGATTGTTGCAAGCTATAGAAATTCCAACTTGAAAATGGGAAGTAATTAATATGGATTTCATTACAGGCTTACCCCGTTCTCGACGTAAGTATGACTCTATATGGGTGATTGTGGATAGACTCATGAAGTCAGCTCATTTCTTGCCAGTCAGAACTATATATGTGGCAGAAGATTATGCAAAGCTTTATGTTAAAGAGATAGTGCGACTTCACGGTGTTCCAGTATCTATTATCTCCGATAGAGGGACTCAGTTTACAGCCAATTTTTGGAAGTCTTTCCAAGAAAGTTTAGGGACTCAGGTGAGCCTTAGCGCGACATTTCACCCACAGACGGATGGGCAAGATGAACGCACCGTTCGTACTCCTTGAGGATATGTTACGAGCATGTGTATTGGATTTTGGAGGTAGTTGGGATGATCACTTACCACTTATTGAATTCGCTTATAACAATAGTTATCACTCTAGCATCCAAATGGCCCCGTATGAGGCTTTATATAGGAGAAAGTGTAGATCTCCAATTGGGTGGTTCGAAGTAGGAGATACCAAATTGATAGGGCCAGACTTGGTCCAGCAAGCTATATAGAAAGTCAAGCTTATACAGGATCGATTATTTACAGCTCAGAGTCGTCAGAAATCCTACGCAGATAATCGTCGAATAGACTTAGAATTCCAAGTGAAAGATTGGGTATTCTTGAAGGTATCGCCAATGAAAGGCGTTATGAGATTTGGCAAAAAGGGCACCCTTAGTCCCCGGTACATTGGACCATATAAGATTGTACGTAAGGTAGGCCAAGTGGCTTATGAATTAGACCTACCTGCGGATTTGGAGTCAGTCCATCGAGTTTTCCATGTATCGATGCTTCGTAAGTGTATTGGAGATCCTTCTAGATTTGTGCCAATAGATGATGTCAAAGTTACTAAACAATTGTCTTATGAAGAAGTCCCCATTGTCATTTTAGATAGGCAAGTACGAAAGCTCAGAACTAAAGAGGTAGCTTCAGTTAAAGTTTTATGGAAGAATAATAATAAAGAGGAAATGACTTGGGAAGCCGAAGAGGACATGAAGTCCAGGTACCCGCATTTATTTTCACCCTCCGAGGAGACTCAGGCAGAGACGCCATTATCCTGAGGTATGTAATGCTTTTCTTGATGTTTTCTTGGTCGTGTGTGGCCATGGTTATTGTCGTGTTGTTATAGCCCTGTGAGGCGATGTATTTTGGGTTGCCGGCAGGCAGATGGTAGTGCCATATTATAGGGGAAACTCTGGCAAAATTTTTGTAGAATCCCCAAGAGTCTATCATTCGAGTACGAACGTTTATAAGAGGGGTAGAATGTTACACCTCGTAGTTTCGTCCGTTGAGATTCGTTAGGCGTTAGTTGTCCTAATCGTGAAAACGGGAGTTACCTTAGGATATATGAGATTACATATTCCCATATTATGGTTATGGGGGTTTAAGCCCATGAAATGAGCTATGGAAGGATTTAAGAACAAACAAATAAAGGAATTGCGTTTGTGGGAACATTGGTAAAACTTGGCAAAATTTTCGGACAGAATTTTGGTCCAAATTGGTGGGGTCACATCTCCTATAATATGAGGATTTTTGGTGTGTTTCTTTCGTCCAAATTGAAGTTCATCTAGTCTAGTTTCCAACGCAACAAACCGCTCGTCAATGTGACGTCTGAGTAAAAGGTTATGGCTATTCTACGATAGACTGTCTGAGCAGAAAATTTCTGCGGACCATTTGACGGCCCGCAGGAATTTTGACGCCCCGCAGAAAATTCTGCGGTCCGTCAAACTGCACCAGCCCAGCGTCAAATGGTCACAGTGAACCATATTTGACTGGGCAGTTCTACGGACCATTTTGACGGTCCGTAGGAATTTATACGGCCCGTCAAAATGGGCGCAGAATTGCCCGACGGGAGTTTAAGTTCCGCTTTATATAAATCTCTACACTTCATTTGGACATTTCATTTCACCAAATCAGATCCAAAGGCTTTCCAAAAACCCTATCTTCCACTCCATAAACTAATCTAAGTCAAAATCCAATGGAGATTAAATATCAAGAGGCAAGAATCAAGATACCCATGTGCTAGAGGTCTCGATAGGGTTAATAAACTCCAAGAATTCTTTGGATATTGAAGCTAGGGTTTTCATATAAGTTGATAGCTTGCTCCAAAGCTCATTCTTATGAGATAAAAGGTTAGTTTTCATGCTTATTACATATTATCAAGAATGTTTAGTTGTTGAACAACTTGGGTGGGAGGAGAAAGTAGAAAATTAGTTCCAAATGTAGTTTTTATGATGTTTTTGAGTAGTAAGCTAACTTGAGTTATGATTCTTAGTATAATATGGGTATAATATTGCAATGGAAAGTAATAATGGTGCTGAAGAAGCATTATATGAAAATGTGCTAAAATGGGTATGAAGTTGCTAGCATAAGTTGAACACAAGGATGAATTTTGAAGGCTAAATCGAATGTGAATACTTGATTATGATATTGTGGATATTATTGTGGTGGTTGGGAGTTATTTTTTGATATAGTGGAAGTTGACGAAATAGGGGAAATGCTACCCAATTTTCGTTAGAACATGAATTATTCTAGTTTGAATTGAAGAGTGTCATTAAGGCTTAACCATGGTATGAATCCTTCTAAATGTAGATTATTCAAGCTTTAACGGTGAACGCTAAATAGTTAAGAAGTCGAAGAGGTATGTAAAGCTAACCCTTCTTTCATTAAGGCATGGTTCCCTTGCTATATGTGTCCTTTCATGAGCTTCATATTGTCTTCCAAATGACTCTATCTCTAAGATTACCAAAGCTTATGATTCTCGATACGTTCACGATTCTATTGTCTCTTTTATATGATAGTTGATCCTCTAAGGATAGATATAACGAAAATGACAATGTCAATGATGATGATGATATTCATGAACTCCTACGTATACGAATTTAAGTATGTATGACTATTATGTAACACCGAGCTCATATAGCCGAGTATGATACCTATCGCGCACGCACCACTGTAGTTGGATACGGATAACACTGAGCCATGGTAAGGCCAGGTATGTATGACACCGAGCCTTGTCATGGCCGGGTATGTGCAACCATCGAACCATCATGGTCAGGTATGCTATGGATACGAATATGTATATGAATATGGATACGGATATAGATATAGATATATGTATATGTATGTATGTATGTATGTACATGAGCACGCATTAGAAATGGAAGGTCCCTATGAAAGACAAGTGGACAGGGAGACAGGCTTGATCCGTAGATTTTTATTCAGGGACTACATAGAGGAGCTCCATTTCTTCCGGAGCTACAGCTTTTGGTATTTATTCTTTTGTGTACATACCTATGGGCATGGCGGGGTCCTGTCCCGTCTATATGATGTGACATACTCTTCTTAGAGGTTCATAGACAATTGTGTATGATTAGATGTCCTTAGCCTTGTCGGCTTATATTTTGTATATCTTTTTGAAAGCCTCGTCGGCTTATGTACATTGATATGGGCTTAGTAGTTAATGATGTTATGAATGTATTGTCGCCCAACAAGATTAGCATGAATGATGGATAGGAATTATGATTAAGCTATGTGGCTCACCTACATGTAAAATGTGAATGTACGATGAGAGGCGCCTGGGTGGGTTAGCACCGGGTGCCCGTCATGGCCCTCCGGTTGGGTCGTGACAAATAAAGGACCAAAACTGCCGATTTTTTATGAAATTTGGGACTGATTTGAACATTTATGAAACCTGTGGACTTATGACATATGGACTGATTTGGACCAATATACAAAATTTGTGGGACTAATTGTGATTTTTTAGACTTAGACTAAAAAATAATAAAATTTGACTAAAATTTTGCAAAAGATAGAATAAAAAATGGGCTATATATATATATATATGCAGAATATTATGGACTATATAGTATACCTAAATTATTTTTCTATACTCTAAAATATTTTTTCAAAACTATTTTTGGGTGGACTTATGTAGAGTCCTACTTAGGCTAAGAGCCTTCGGGTATTAGCCTAAGGGTTCGAGTTCGACACCCTAAACGCTCATTTTGGGCAAAATCTTACCACTGTTGATTCTTGAAACGTGGTATATTTTGCATAAATGACTAATTTCTATTTACGAAAATATAAAACATAATGGTTTTATCATAATCAATTTATATCTACATAGACATATTATTAGAACCCGTAGGTCAACCGTATTTTACAGATCCTTAATACTGGGGTGCCTAACACCTTTTCCGGGGGATCACCAGAACCCTTACCCATACTTTGGTTGGATTAGGATTCTTTTAAGACTTAACTGCTTTAAATGAACCTTTTTCGAATTGGTTTTTCTAATTTTCTAAAAATTAGGTGGCGACTCAAAAATAAGTCCATTTAGAGCACCATCCACGTAGAAGTATATTTTTTCTTTTTTCCCGGTATAATTGACAACCATACTTCCCCGGGACACTTTTCTTTTTAAATGAGGCAAGTCCAAATACGAATCAAAAAAAGTAGAACTGCTACAAATTGTCCTTTCCATTTTTCTAAATATAAAAAAAATTGTGAAATTACACGTGGCAGTGCGTGTATTTCACTGACTGCCAAATGTTTGGTTCTCAATGCCACGTCAGCACTTAGGGTGACATTTATTACACTTTAAAATAGTTTAGTGGGGTAATAAGACCCTAGTAAAGCTAAGGTGTGTCAGCATTAATGTTACACCTCGGAAAATTTCATGTCGTTGCACAGTAAATAGACTAACGCGGGGTAAGAAGTATATAATGTTCCTACGAGTAAGAAGTAGTACTTAACGGTTCTAATTAAGATTCCAAAGACGTTTGAGGCAGGAGTAAGAGAATTCATTGAAGAATGTCAAGCTTAAGTTGTGTCTTGGAAAAGGGTTTGCAAAGTACTGAGCTAATGCTGATTTAATAATGTCTTAGGGAGAAGTTATAACGCCCCTTAGATTGCTAATGAAGTGTTAACAAGTGTTAAGAAGGTTCCATAAGGATTGGAGATCAAACGAAGCGACGAGAACAAGTTCGGAGGAAAAGTGGATTATACGACCATTTATACGGTCCGTATAATATTATACGGTCCTTATAATGGTACGTATAACCGTTACAGTGAAGGCCCATCACTGATGGAGTTATACGGTCAATTATACGGACCGTATAAGATTATACGGATCGTATAATGGTCCGTATAACTCCAGACGGACAGTTTTAATTTTTATAAAAAGAGGACTCCAAGTCTCATTTCTCTTTTCTTACACAATCAAAGGTAAGTTTTATGATCATTTCATGTTGTTTAGAATATTGAATGGTTGGGAGACTCGGATTATGGAAGAAAGTAGAATATGGAGCTCATATGTGAAGCAATGGTGTTCTTGAATAGTAGTGTGACATGAACCATAATTCTTGAGATAGTAAGAGTATAATTTTGTCATAAATGATATTAAGAATATTGGAGAAACATTATATGAGGAAGAATGTGGTATTATATTATGGCCATGGCTATGGATGACCTTGAAAGGAAAATTTGAGAATTGAATAATGTCGAACTTGTCGACGCTATTGACTATGGTATCATGAATGTTGTATTTGATGTTTGGGAGTTGTTATATTATTTGGAGGAAGTCGTATAAACAAAGGAGATGCTGCCCGATTTTTATTAGCTCTAGCTTAAGCTTGAGTATATTATCGATTATCTAATCTTAGCACGAATTCTCTTGAATGTACAATCGTCCGCTTCGAAGGGAACCATTTAGTCGATAGAGTTAAGGAGACAAAGAGGTATGTAAGGCTAACCCTTCTTTCTAAAGGCATGTTTTTCCTCATTTTGCATCTATACGAGATATTCACGCTATTCCTATTCTTATAAAGGTTGTAAGCTCATGACCCTCGAGATTTTCTTGATATTGTTGACAATGTTTCTTGTGATGATAATGATAACGATTATGAGGATGAGTTCAATTATAGAGATGCCATCCAAGATATCCAAAACGTCCAAATCTTAGGGACGCTAGAAGCTCATAACTTACAATATTCTTGAGATACTTTGGCAAAAGCTCCTAATAGTGATAATGATAATGATGACGATGATAGTAGTGATGATGATGATGATAATAGTGATAATGATAATGATGACGATGCTAATAGTGATGATGATAATGATAATAGTGATAATGATGATGATGATAATGATAATAGTGATGACGATAAAGATGATGGGATTCAATAATAGAAATCGGGAGTTTATAGACTTTGTTTCACCCCGATAGTGTTGAAATGTTTCTTTCGGATACATATGTATGTTATAAATGTATGAATGCTATGTTGTGACACTGAGCCTATATGGCCGGGTACGATATCTATTGCGCGCACACCATTGCAGTCGGGTACATATAACACTGAGCCTTGGTAGGGCCAGGTACCGATAACACTGAGCCTTGGTAGGGCTAGGTATGGATAACACTGAGCCTTGGTAGGGCCAAGTACGTCTAACACCAAGCTTTATTATGGCTGGGTACATAAGACACCGAACCTCTATGGTCGGGTATGATACTACTATGTGTTCAGATGTATGAAATGAAAGTTTCCCAGTAGAAAGAGGATAAGTAAGTTTAACAAACATTACTAGAGGTATACCTAGATCTTTCATTTCATAACTCGTCCATACTATGTTATTTCATATGCTTGCATTATGCTATTGATTATGCTTTACATACTCAGTACATTACCCGTCGACGTCCTTTGTTCGGGGCACCGTGTTTCATGCCACACAGCCCCATATTGCTTTGCAGAAAAGTTGTCCGGGAGTTTGACTATAGGATATTTCTGGCTATTAGCGGGATTGGTAGACTCCATTCGGTTCGGAGTGATACCGCGTTGGAGTATGTCCTTATGAGCTGAGTCATGCACATTATGGGTATGTTGGGGTCCTGTCCCAACTTAGGTTTTGATATTATATATTATGTTAGAGACTTTTGCAAACAGAGTCATGTATACAGTATATTAGCCTTGTAAGCAGCTATACAAGCCGATGTAGCATTATGCATTACTTTACGGATTCATATTATTATAGATTTTTACTTGAGTTAAGGAAGACGAAAAGAATGTTTTGAAAAGCTTTCATTATGCATATCATTTCATGATTAAGAGTCCAGTAAGATTATGAGTATAACGAGAACCAGCGGGTTCGCTCGACTCTAAGTGAGGGTCGGGTGCCCGTCATGCCCTATCAAAATTGGGGTGTGACAATTAACTTAGGCCAAAGTTCAGGGAGTACTAGTGCCTTATCCCAATTTTATAAATAGCTAAATTTTAATCTTTATAATTGAAAAATAATAATTATTATGGAATTTCAAATTTCATAAGTAAAACTCCACGACAGGAATCAAAATAGCCTAAAATACCCAATGCACCACATAATACCCACACCAAAAAAGGGGCATAGAACACAATATACAAGGAGTAAAGGACGTCATAAGAGATCTACTTTCTTGAAGATTGATCCTATTATCTACTCCCTCCGTCCCAATTTAAGTGTCTTACTTTCCTTTTTTATCTATCCTAGAAAGAATGTCTATTTTTATATTGAGTAAGTTGACAATTCAAACATTTTATATGACAAGTTTATAACCACAAGATTCAAAGGATATTTTAATACATACACATCTTTAATTTAGAACCACAAGACTAAAATTATCTCTTTATTTCTTAAGCTTTGTGCCTAATCAAATTAAGACACTTAAATTGGGACGAAGGAAGTACTAGCTATTCGGATCTTGTCGTTTTCATCTCCGTGTCCATGGATGATAGTGCTTATTGGTTCACCTATACCAATAATTGTAATAGGAGTAGCACCTCTTGAGAGATAAGCTCTTTTGGTCACTTGAAAATTATAACTTTGACTAAATTGATCCCATCATCCACTTATGCTTTGTGTTTTCTCCAGGTAAGCAGATCTGGAGCAGCACTGAAGCTCTCACCTAAGCTGCATACTATTTGGTATACGGATTTTTATTAATTTTTTGTTCCCATGGAGTACAATTAATTGAGCGATTACCTCAACCGTACATGATCAAGTGTGTACAATTGTGAACATGCCTACAAATTGATATTGCTATAATGATTTAATAAATGCGTTGAGAATAAGGTTGGTTTGCTCCATCAGGATTAGATTCCGATCAAAAGTTTTGGATTTTGGGTCGTTACATTAATCATCTCTCGACCTCTATCATGAATTACCAGACATTTATTTGAGTTCAAACATTTAAACTAGAACTTTATCCCCCTTCTCCCCCCGCCCCCACCCCCCACACCCTCCAACACAAACACACCCACCCTCCCACACCAAAAAAAAAAATGAATAACAATCAAAAAGCAGAAAATTTATTAAATTATATTGCATTACTATGAGTACATTGATTTTAATTTAAGCTTAATATTTAGTTATTCATCATGTACAATTTTTTTGGTGTAATACCATTACTTTTATTTGTTGCAAAAGTCCCTCCCACAGTGGATGTCGGGGTTTACGCATGACCTCGGACGTTATTAAAGAGAAAAAAGAATATGGAGGACACAGAATAGCCTCTAGGATAATGTGGAAAGTAATGTAAGATACAAAGGGAGGTGTGGTGACAGGGCCCCAAGCAAGTTTTTTTTAGGAATTTGGACCTCAAGTTTTAATTATTAGGTGGCAGGACTCCTTTTAGGATTGACGTTAATAAAGTGGAGACAAGTTAGCTAAGCGTCAAAATAAACCGCCAAGTTTTAAAAAATATATTTTCGTCCAACGATTAAAAAATATAGATATAACTATTCCAAGCTTTCAAACCAGCCCCCAAGTTTTAAAAATTACACTTTTGTCTGAATCAAATTATATATCATTTCCCCAAAATAGCAAAAAAACCAGCTGCCCCAACTACTTCTTCTTCTTCATGACTGCAGCCATTAATTTCCTTCTCCTAGCTCGTTCTTGATTGTAAAATTGCTCATATTCAGCCCGGCCCCTTCGTCTTGCTCGGATTCATTGCCCTCAGCTCCCGCTATTCGTCTTGCTAGGATACCTCCATTTTTGTTCCGAAAATTTTCATTCAAATCATCGAAATTGGTCACCAATTTATGAGTTCAATTGCTTGTGCATTTATCGCAATAGCTATAGTCGTCTATACTTCCACTTGGTAAGTTGTGGAATCCGTTGTTGCATTTGTGAAGATTTGATTTTGTGGTTTTGTAATGTCACGACCCATTTTACTAGGACGTGCGGGCACCTATCGAACCCACCGCGGTAGGCGAACCCTTATCCCAATATAACAAATTTAAGTAAAGGCGGAAGAAATAAATATAGAATAAGTCCCAAATCATCCATATAAGGTAAAGTGCGGAAATGCTAAATACAACCCCATAGATCTAGTCTAACTCATACAAGAACACTAACTAAATATAACAGGTCCGAAGGATGATAAAGTCTCATAATACAACTGTCTCGAAATAAGAGTAAGACAAGTAAGTAAAGGAAGGAACATCCGGTAGCGGCCGTCATCGTGCTCACCCTGGAATGACTCTACATGTCACGCCCCAAATCTGGAGGGCCGCGACCGGCACCCGGTGCCTACCTGGACCGGGCGAACCAACATTTAAACTTACATTTAGCTAAGAACGTGGATAGGCCTAAAGTGGCCACCTGCACTCAGAAAAATCCCAACACAGATATATACATATAACTCTCTGCGGTCTGGCCGCCTCCTCAAGAAACAAAACGTAACTGTATGCGGCCCGACCGCGTCATGGAGTATATGCGAAACTGATCAAACCACTGTATGAGCCGAAGCGGCTCTCATAAGTAACTATGCATCAAAGGATGGGCGACGGACTGACTGAATGTACTGTACATGTGTCTACAAGCCTCTAAAGAAGCATAACTGAGTCATGGGCAAGACAGGGCTCCGGCTCACCCGTCGTCCATAAACACAAAAGAAAGACTCCACATAGACCTGGCAACTCCGAACAAAAGGGAGCTCACCACAAGCGGATGTTAAGTATTGTCTACTGAGGAGTTCTGTCAATCTGTCGATCTGTACCTGTAGGCATGAATGCAGCGCCCCCCTCCCCCACTAACAAAAGGGACGTCAGTACAAAAAATGTACCGAGTATGTAGGGCAGAAGAGTAACATACACATAGGAGTCATGAATGAAATCTGAAAATCATAAGCTAAACTGACTGACTGAATATATCTGTATGTCTGACTGTCTGAACATATCTGTATGAATGTATCTATATGTCTGACTATCTGAACATACCTGTATGAATGCATCTGCTTACTGAAAATGCCTCTGAGGGCGTATGATATGCATAGGTCATATTGCCGAGGAACGTACGGCCCGATCCATATCCCATATAGGCCCCTTCGGGCATAATAACATAATGGCCCCTTGGGCATAATAGCATAATTTCCCCTTCGGGTATCATAATCATCATCACTGTGCACCAGCTGATCAGGTGATAATGCGTATATAACGCCTCACACATTTCCCCATACCCCATATATATATACATAATATACGCGTATATAACGCCTTCTGGTCACGGGTTAATATGCATATATATAAATGAATGCGATGCATGAATGTGAACTAACATAATCATGATATAAAACTCAGGACCCATGAATGTATGAACAATCATAACAAGGGGTATAGGATCATCAAGAACTGAGATACTCCTAGTACTTCTAAGAGTAGAGTAATATGAAGACTCGATTACTCGTTGTTCGCTCATGTCATAGGATCATGCCAAAATGAAAGAAAAGGAAAGCCTTAACATACCTGGAAGCTTACTTCCCGACTTTTCCAGCTTACTTCCCGACTTTTCCAACTTACTTTCTGTCTTGCAATCTACATAAGATCATTCGTAGTCACGTAATCTAAATATAAAACCATTCATACTATTGTTAGGCTCATTATCATATGCTTGTCTTAAACCCTCAAATTAAATCCTCTTAAAATTTGTCGAAATTTGGGCAGCATCTTCCCTGTTTATATCCCTAGCCCGAAATCACAATACCAACAACAACAACAACAGCGCTAACATCAACAACATCATCATCAATACCAAAATATACTCAATAAAACATCCCACACGATGTTTACCCAATTTCTCAACCAATCAATCGACTTTACGAAGCTTTAACAACTAAATCTCCTTGATACAATTTGTAATATCAATAATAAGGAATATCCTTACCTCAATCAAGGTTGGAAGAACTTGAAATCTTATTTAACTTCAATAGGCTCCTTTGATCCGTCAAGATTTGATGTATAAAACAAGAACTACAAAACTCTCTATGCTTCCCGAGCCTCGGATATAGTCCCGTCACTTTAATCCGCTAAAAGAAATGATCCTTCAGTGTTTCTTGGGTCTCTTGGGAGCTTTTTGGTGGAGAGGAGTGAAGAAAATGAAGCCAAAGACCAGATTTTGGTCTTAAATAGGAGCACAAGGTCGGTTCGGGTCGTAGCGATGCTGTAGCAGTCGGTTCGTAGCACGCGGTTCTGCTCTGTCAGCCTAACTTGTAACGTCCATAATTCTCTACTCTGATGTCATATCGACGAGCAGTTTATTGTATTAGAAACTAGACTCGACGAACTTCATTTTAGGCTTTTGTTTCACCTCAAAACTCCTCATATTCTAAAAGATATTCCTTCCCCAAGTTGACCAGAATTATCGTACGAAACCTTGCCCATCTTTTCTCCAAAGTCATACTACTCAATTTTTTCTACTCATTTCCTTATAGGATCTTCCGGTATTCCTTTAACAAGTGCTTCTTCAGAAGTACGGGATGTAACACTACAGCAGCCTCGCCAATCAACTACGAGGGAATAGAGTGGAACCTGTCTAATACTCTGCATCCATAAAAGAATGCAACAAGTGTAGGTCAGTACAAAACAATGGTACCGGTAGGTATCATAGGCCAATTAAGTATAGGTAATATAATTCAGACAATAAAGCAAGATAAACAGATAAATCAACAAGTATAAGTCAAACATAGTCGAAGCCAAGTACACGTCATCGCCTAAGTAGAGCATCTAAACCCAAATGTGCCAAGTCTCAATATATCAAATCCGAATCCAACATCACAAGTACAACACCAAATCATCTCAATGTAAGCCGTGATGCAATGCAATGCAATAATGTATGGATGCAATGCAATGCCATGCAAATGCTGTGTACACATGTACTCCGGACGAAAATATCGACATCTGGGTAGCATAACCCAAGGTGACTCGCGAAGTCTAAGTGCCACCTATCTCGAATCTTTGCCCAACAGACAAACTGGACCCCAGATCTTTGCCCACGGGGGGTTCTCACCGGCACCACACTTGGGGACCCGCGGAGTCCATGCACTCGCTCAATCCATAATTCCGGAATGAACATCAGATATCGGACTCTCACGTCACTCAAGTAAAAAATAGTTTTCATCAAGTATCAATTTACTCAATCCACGATTTCGGGACGAATATCGGATATCGAACTCATGTCACTCAAGTAAAAAACGAGCCCAGCTCATCACAGTGTTTCTTCAAGTATCATCAAGGTATCAACAGTGTATCATGAATGGATGAGAATGCGTGCAATGCATGTGCCAACATCAATAATCTGATCAATATCACAAGTACCAACATGGGCACGCCAATAATATATGTGAAGACTACACAAGTCATATAGAACTCTATTCTGGTATCGATATCAAGCCGTAAGATACTACAATATCACAATCAAGATGGACAACAGATTCCAATAGCTACTAACAACCCGTGGAATCAAGCCAGCATAATAGAACAATCAAATCACAGCACAACGGGGTGGCTAGCCCCAATCATGCAACAGGACCTAACCTAAGACAATATCCAACCCAACTTCACACCTGAAGGTTTACATGCTCTCTCCAACAATATAATCTAAATATATGCTTCGTTATATGAAGTCTCACCAAGGGTAAGCCATAACCTACCTAGATGGCTGAACCGCAAACACCAACAACTCACTTCTTTGCCTTGCCTTTCCGCTGAGCCTCAGAACCAAAGTAGTCTAAGCATAATCGAAATCTAGATTAGAAATCAGGAAGAACGATACCTATATTGCTATCATTCAAATTAGGTCAAAACTAACCCTAGAATTTGGGAAAAAGGGCCCCACAAGGGCAAAATGGGAAACCCAGGGGTAAAATATCAAATTAAACACTAGGCGATCAAAACCCATCAACCAATTGCTAAATTAACTCAAAGATTCACCAATTTCGAAATTTAAGTAAAAACCCCCAATTTTGAGTATAAACCCTAATTCTTGGATTCAAGGATTCAACACTAATAATGGAATATATATGATTAACAACCCTAGATACATCATAATGTAGCATAAACCCCAAAAATTTCATCATTAATAAGCCTAGATAGAACATTCATTAACTCCACTTTAATCTTCCATTACTAAGGAATTACTAAGGCAAGAGGAATCTATGATGATTAGGATTAATGAAATAGTAAGAGGGTTAAGAGAGCTTACCACCAAGAATCTTCATCAATAATCCCCAAGAATTGCTCCAAAAAGCTCAATTTTCGAAATAACAATGAACGAAAATACTTGGGGTTTTATATTACTAAATACCCTAGTCACTGCCCGATCACCGCTTCCGCGGTCACTCAGACCGCTTCAGCGGCGCCGCCCCAGTGGTCCCTTGACCGCTACAGCGGTCAAGCCCAAATGGTCCGCTCCAGCGGCAGGGTGACCGCTCCAGTGGTACTGCCGCCGTGGCCTTTGGTGCCGCCAAAGCAGCACGTACACCGTAAACTACACCAAGTTTTACACTTCAATCAGATTTTTCGACTAATTTTCGAGGGTATATGCTCACATACTACATACATAGACACATATAAAACCACGCTACGGAGGCGCTCGTGGCCTCGAAATTCGCAACGGAGGTCTTGTTGACCGAGTCCACCCCTGATACCTTAATTCTAATTTTCCAACACAAGTTCCAAAATGCATCCGAGTGCATTGGGAATCGAACCAGATATACACATAAGTTCTAAAGGACCATCCGGACCTCTCGGAATCGAAGGATTTTCGAAAAAGGTCCGATTACTCAAAAGTCAACTTTGAGTCAACTCTTTTTCGGTTAAAGTCCAAATTTCATAAAAAGTCGCCCAAATCAAATCTAGACATCTCGGGAAGCGTGTCAACGGTCCCCTAGGGTCAAAAGTGAGCTAACCCAGCTCAAAAAGGGGAAAAAATGTCGGAAAGACTATAACGACCAAACGGGTCATTACATGCATATCTCTACAAATTTTGTTTTGATAAACAATTAAAAAAAATTCCAGTTATTTGCTGTTTAATCAGCTCTACTTGTACAAGATTTATTTAATTGAAATTATTTTAGACGAGCTATTATTTTATTAGTCTAGTTGAAGTTATTTTAGATGAGTTGTTCTTTTATTAGTCTATTTTAGTCGTTATGGAGGATAGTATTATAGTAGGCGGAGAATATTATGGTGAACGGGTGGAGACTATAGATTACTGGATTTGGCATTCCAGAACAAAGGTGACAATACCAATTGAAATTCAAAGGCCATGTACATATAAGCAGTTGGTTGAAAGCGTCAGTGAAAGTGATCTGTTGAAATGCTTGCCTATCGACGTGACGATTAGTTATACGATTAGTGTTGCATCTACTAGGGGAAAAAATAGCTCTTGCATTCATAAAGACAGATTATCATGTCCGTCTGTATCTTCTTGATATTGCTTGTGATGCTTCTAGGCCAATTCTAAGGATAAATGTGACTGAGAGTTCTGTTGGAGGTTCAAATGCCATGGCGGCAACATCACCACCATCATTATTTGTTGAAGAATCCAAGACTAATCCTTGTCAAGAATATTATGATGATTTTGCCATTGGTTTTAACAAATAGGACTCATCAGAGTATCGTACAATACACCCCAGCCAAAGCCTTATGGATGACACTACCTTTTTCTGTGGGAAAACACCAATGATCACAAAGGAATTTGTAAATGCATTGATGCTAGCTTTCATGTAAATAAATCATCGATCGCGGAAAAGGTGTTGAAGCCATACTATGGATATCACGGAAGCATCTATATATATGAAAAGAAGATATAAATGCTCAATGTGCAAAAAATATGGCCACAAGAAGACGACCTGCCCAAAAGTTTGTCACGCAATGGAGACTGATTTTTTTTCCTTCAAGTTGTTGTAATAATCTTCTATGTTGTGTTCTGTTTTTTTTTTTTTTTTTAGCTTGAACTTCTTGAATTTGTTGTGTTGTGTTGTGAACTTGGAACTTTTATTGTATTGTCAAGATATTTAATTAACTGTACGATTTAGTGTTCATGATACGTACTTAGAATAGATGATATTAGAACTCAGATATTCGATATTTAGATTTCAAACTGGATGATAGGCAAACTGATCACTAGACCGCCTTTGCGATTATTAGAACTGCAGATATTCAATATTCAGAATTAAACTGGACCAATTGACGAATTGTAAAATCTAATCTAGGACTTGAACATGGGAAAAATAAATTTGTACTAAAATTGAAAATAATACGAAATAGAAATAAACAATATTATCATTATCATTAATATAATATGAATGATTAGATCCGGGGAGAATAGTAAATATGCTATATAATTAAAAAAAAAAACTAATTAGGCATTATGAAGGAGTAAATTGGTAGGGCTTGTGAAGGTTGCATTATGAGGGGGAGAATTGGTAGGGCTGTTGAAGTCTGCATTAGGAGGGGGAGAATCCAGAGGGCTGTTGAATTCTGCAAGAGCCTGTCCTCTTTCCTCGAGAAGTATAGTGAGTATCCTCTCTATTCTTCTGACGGCCTCGTTGAGTTCTTCAAATTGTCCCTTGTAACCCCAAAGTTTAGTGTTGAAGTGATTGATTTCATGATTTAGATCCCTTATGCAAGTTTCTAGACCTTCAAAATCCTATAACAAGCGGCTTATCATTTGTTGTACATAACCATTTTTTTATCCATTTGGTACACTATTTGGTTGTCCATTTGGTACACCGTTTGGTAGTCCATTTGGTAAGCCGTTCGCTTAATCCATACTGATTCTTTCATCTAGTCGTTTGGGTAATGAAATTGAATTGTGAATGTCACTGAATTCGTAAAGCATGATATTTAAAGACCCGAAAGGCGAAAAGGTACCTTGAAAGGTGAGGCGGCACCTTCTATTCTAATAACCTATACCTTATAATGATATTGTTACAGTGCTATTGACCCTTTTACCCCTGTTGACCCTTTCCCGAAGTCATCGGGTGAGTTTTAGTGTGACTTTTGGAATTTTGATCCTTAAAGTGAGATATGTTTGACTCGAAGTTGACTTTTGGGTAAACGGATCTTTTTTAGAATTTCATCAATTCTTAGAGGTCTGGATGACCATTTGTGACTTGGTGGGATGTTCGGTTTGGTTCCCAAGGCACTTGCGAGCATTTTGGGACTTGGGTTGGAAACTTGGCTTTAGGCCATTGGGGGCTGACTTGGTCAAATAGACCTCCGTTGGAAATTTTGAGGCCACAGATGAGTTCGTAGTGCGTTTTTATGTGTGATTGCATGTTTGTTTTGTATTTGTGGGGTCTCGGGTGATTGTCGGATTTCATGTAGAATCTTGTCAAAAACCAGGATTTTCTGGTGTCTAATGTCCGCTACAGCAGCACCAGACTCGCAGCAGCAGTCCCGCTGTAGCGAGGGACTGGCCGCTGTAGCTCTAGTGGAGCATTCATGGTGAGTCGCCGTACTAGCTATAGCTTGTTGAGAGCCGTTGTAGCGGCTGGTCGGGATTTCAAGTGAGACGCCATAGCGGGCTCTTGTCCGCCATAGTGGGCCTTTGTCTACCATAGCGGGCCCTTGTCCGCCAGGGCGAGCTCGCTGCAGCAGATGACAGGCAGTTTTTCTATTTCTTTCTTTAGTTAAAACCCTTGAACCCTATCATTTCCCTTCATCACTTTCTAAGCTCACTTTGAGAGAATTGAATAGCTTTTTTGGACTGAATCTTCTTGGAGGTAAGATCTTTGACCCTAGACTCCATCATTTACCTTCCTAGATCCTTAATCCATGCTTAGAATCACTAGAATCAAAGTGGAGAAAATGAGTCTTATGATAAATTTCTTGAAATAGGTTTAGACTTCCTAAAATGGAAATTGATGGCTAAATTGACTAGTATAATCATAGAATTTGATGAATTCATTGTTGTTAAGCTTATCTCTTCTATTATTAGTGATTAATTGAGGATTAAGGAATTAGGGTTCATACCGAAATTTGGGGTTTTACTTTAACTCCAAATTAGGCTAAATCTTGAGTTGTTTTAGCCTTTGAATAGTGGGTTTGATCATCTAGAGCATGAATTGCATATTCTACCTCTCAATTTCCCATTTTACCCTTGTAGGTCTGTTTTCCCAATTTCATAAGTTAGAATTTGACCTAACTAGAAGTATAGCAATATAGGTATCGCTCTTCTTGATTTCTAATGTAGAACTCGAATATGTTTAGACTTTGAATATTTGGAGGCGCACAAAAAGGAGAAGGCTAAGGTTTGTCGGTTCGTGGCTCATGTTTGGCTTTTCAGGTAGGTTACGGCTTACCTTTTTGGTTAGACTTCTATTAGCGAATCATATATAGAGTTAGTTATTGTTGGAGAAAGCATGTAAACCTTCGGGTATGGATTTTGGGATGGAATACTTAGGTTGTTATTGTTGTTGACTATGGCTTGTCGCCTTATTGTGTTCTATTGAGTAGTTGCTTTATTGTGAGTTGTTGGCTTATTGCCACGTGATTGATTCTACAGTTGATAATTAGTGATTACCTTAGGATTCAGAGAGCATATTTATCATGGTTGAGGTTTTTGTAAAGGAAAGTAAGGTTATGATATTGATGTTGTGATTGAGATATGTGTCCATGTGTGGCACCATTGATTCATATATTCTTGTTGGCATTGTTATCATGCATTCACTCATTTATATATATATTGGGATCGGGTTGCGCGCCGCAACACTTACTTGGATCGGGTTGCACGTACTGCAACACTGACTGGGATCGGGTTGCACGTTCTGCAATATTGACTATTGGATTGGGCTGTGTGCCATAGCAGGTACATGGACTTAGCGGTCCCCCATGGGTCATGACTGTCGAGGCAACAAGATATTTTGCCCAAAGTGTGTGTGTATTACTGCATTTGCATTGCATTCATCTCATATTTGCTTATGGCATTGTATTGGACTTGTTGGTTAATCTTTGGTGATACGTGTACTTGATAGTGGTTCTTGAGATTGTACTTCGGACTTATAGTGAATTTTGAGGAGACCTGCTAGACTTGGTAACTTGGTACTGGATTTGATACTTTGGACTGTGTTGAGTTATATCTGATTGTGAGCATGTCTACTTTTTCAGTCTCTTTCTTATGCATATGTTATCTAACTGTTGTCGGCCTATGATGCCTACTCAGTACGTGTTGTTGTACTGATTCTACCTTGCTGCATTCTTTTTTGAGTGCAGAGTTCTTGACCGGTTCGACTTCCTCATTTCATGACTGAGTCCCGAGGCTGTTTGACAAGCATTCTAGGGTGAGCACTTGGATGGATTGGCTGCCTGGATGACTCTTATCTATTCCTGTCTTTATATTATATCATTTAGACAGTTAATTATGGATATTTGAGACTTGTATTTCCTAGACATTATGTAGTGGCTCTTGTACTATTCAGGCCAGATTTTGGGATTTGATGTATCTTCTGCACTTATTATATTTATCTATTTATGTTAGACTTATTATGTAATTCTAGGTGATTGGTTTTTTTTTTTTTTTGGTTAGACTTATTATGTAATTCTAGGTGATTGGATTTTTTAATTATTATTTATTATTTTTTGGTTGCGAATAAGGGATGGGTTCACCAATCGAGGTGGGAAATGGTAGGTGCCCGCACGTTTCCCCTGGTTGGGGCGTGACAACTATCCGGAGCATTCCCCTTACAAGGCACCTTTAAGTGAAGCAGCACATTATCAGGAGAGGTTTCATAAGTGTGTTTCTAGTGGACTGTATTTGGATTCTACTACACCATAAGAACCATTGCTATTCTAGTACACTATCAGGACTGTTCTAATTTTCCCCTTTACAAGGAACCTTTATGTGAAGCAACACCTTATCAGGAAAGGTCTCATAAGTGTGTCTTCTAATAGACTGTATTTGGGTTCTACTACACCATAAGGACCATTGCTATTCTATTACACTATCAGGACCATTCTAATTTTCCCCTTACAAGGCACCTTTACGTGAAGCAACACCTTTCCAATTATGTATTAATTATGGTATTTCAAAATAAGCTTAGTCTACGGATAATTATGGTATTTATCTTTTAAACTTATCAACATTTGGGTATCGGTAATAGTTGAACTCACTTAATGAGGTGCTTTGGGACCTAAGAAAGGCGTGTACTCATATTAATAAATGCAATGATCATTTAGAATAGGCGTGCAGGTGAAATTATTGTATCCAAACGAACAGTTTATTAGAATAGTCAAGATCACAAACACAAAACCCCAAATTGATAGTTAAATTATCTTTTTTAGTTCAAACACAGATTATCAAAACATTAATACCATAGCATTTTGTTTATACATGACCAAAAACATCATTATTGTTGAAATATTACAGAAAAAAAATCATTATTGGTGAAATATTACAAACATCAATATTAATATCAACATTACAAGTTCGTAAAGAGTAATTCTTAGATAATGTAATGTTTGAAGTGTAATTTATGTCGTAGTTAATGTGTAATTACAAATTATTTCTAATAATTAATATATCAAGTCACCAATTTCATGCCGTTAACATATGTTTTAGTCACCATTTTAGGTTTTTACAAATTTAAGTGTTATTGTATACGAGTATTTTATTCTAATATAATAATATGCTACAGTAATATCCTAAAAATGATTATTAATAGACTCCAGCTATTCATCTTCCCCTCATCAAATCAACTCGTAAAACGAAGTGATTTAATGGTACACTACACCAATCGACAGAATGGATCACTAAAGCACGAAACCACACCTCTACACCTTTTCACTCCTATAAATTCAACAACCACACCTCTTCCTCTTCTCACTTGCAATCTTTATATATATATTTTTATCTTGATCCAAAATGCCGCCAAGGAGAAACTTCTCACGACCCTAACCGATGGGCCGCGACAAGTGCCCGACCACTACTGGCCAAGCGCTCCTATGCTTGCATTTACTTCTCCTTGTTGTCCACAGACGTATACAATGCGCGGGCGACCTTACATCTCCCGAACAATCAACATAAAAGACACGATGCGGGAACTCACGGCC